>NW_027192406.1:228278-345134 GCF_041956645.1 Rasamsonia byssochlamydoides | reverse complement strand
GGGGGGGTGGGGGGAAATGAAATAAAAAATAAAAAATAAAAAAATAAAGCAGAAGAAAGTTACCTATTGTTCGACCTCCTGGATCTCGCTTCTCTTGACTGGCTTGAAAGAAAAAAAAAATACCTGGTCTATCTATGCGAGGAACTTTTAGCCTCTATGTAGATCTACCTACCTACTACCTATAGATACAGAATCAGCATAGCCAGACAAGGCCCAGGGCCTTTCCCTCATCCAGTCCACCATAGCGCCCTTAGGGTGAAAATATCAGCATTCTCTTGAGAAAAGGAATCACTCTTAAGAGTAGTACTACTGATACTCCCACCCTCTTATTACCCTGCCTTTGTAACATGTCTTGGTCAAGGGATATTTCTTATTAATTAGGCCTAATAATAGGATACAAGAGGGACCAATCTATTCTACCTTATTCTTTACCCCCCCATACCATCCTTCTTAAATAGTATTGTGGATAGGGAGTATTCATAAGGCCCTAATCTTTTTTTTTAAGTAAAACAAGAAGATATCATATGCTTCCTATAACTACCTCGCCCTAGAAAGGGTAGTAAGACTAGGTAGTATTTAGTACCTAGTAGTTTCAACACAGCTTGCAATCTTAATTGATGGCTTTGTCGTTAATTCTTATTAGATAGGTAGAATAGTAGAAGACTTAAGGATATTCATCATTATTAATAAGTTATTACTTGCCTTATATAATAATAATAGGCATTAGGGGAAGCAATATCATGGTTAAATCTAGGGGGGAGTTGCCTCAAAATTTGTTGGAAATGGCAACTGGGTTAAAGGAGGGGGAAGCTCATCTGGGCTTCATCCATATAATAAACAAAAATGAATATGGACTACTAGACCCCAGCACCGCGTTGAGGTGCGAGCTCATCGCTGGGGAGTAATTAAATAATCCATTCTCGCTTGGCTGACAGTAGGTTCCTTTTCTCTAGAATGGTAAAAACATGCAAAAATTGAATGTAGGTAGTCTATCGTATTTCTGAGAGTGTATGCAGTCCATTCAGGACAACAGAGGCCGAGGTCCATCGCGTTGTACAGGGCAATGTTTCTTTCTTTTTCTTTTTCTTTTTCTTTTCTCTCTCTCTCTCTTTTTGGTATTATTGATTGACAACCTACCTAGATACTGTACGTCCATACATACGTCCATGCCAATAGATGTTCATATCACTTGATAATTTGCTGCTAGAGTCATTTCTTTTCTAGCCTAGAAGACTCGTCGACGACAGAAGTATAGTACCTATGTAATAATATCATATATGGGCACTGGCTAGATCCATTACATTTCCTCCTGTCCTGGCCTATATAGACAGGTACGACCGCACGGTATCTATCCGCTAATAGCTATATAGCTAGCCTGCAGTACATATCTCACAACAAATTTCGACAAAACAAGTAAATCAAGTAAGCAAAAGGCGCCGGATTAGTGATCCAAAGAAAGAGGCTAGAAAGAGGCTGGGACGACACGCCACGCCACGCCGATAATGCTTTTCAAGATGTCCACTGTCTCCCCATGAATCGATCAGCAGCATTGAAGGTGCTGTTGCTGTTTGTCGATCGATAACTCGGGAGAAAAGGAAGCAACAGCAAAAAGGTACAGTACTTTTCGCAAGTCTATGTATGGAAGACCTCCCGCGATAATCAACAATTGAGTCAAGTCGAGATACACTAGGAATGCTTAAGCAGTCTTCGGACCTGTCCTGCAGGCGAAAGTAGACTGCAACATCTATACTATACGCTCTGCATATTCCTTTTTTCAAGCAGGAGGGCGCTTCAAGGGGTGCGCTTCGGTATTACTGTAAAAGGGTTGAGTTGTGTTAGCGTCTGTAGAAATAGAAATATTTGATGTTTAGGGAACGAATAGAAAAAAAGAGAAAAAGAAAGAAGAAGTAAAGTAAAAGAAAAGAAAAGGAAGGAGAGAAAGGTAGAAAGAAATAAGAAGGAAAATAAAAGAGAATAGACGAACTAAAATGGTCGACTTGCCAGGTCCGCAGGCCGCGTGGACACTACGCGGCTACCCCCACCGACAAGATAATAACAACGACAAGGTTGATAGGGGATTGGCTGACTTACAGTACATATTCATCCAGGCTGACCAGGCTCGGTTCCGAGAAAATCAGATAGAAATACTTGAGTGTCTCTGCAAGCCAGAAACTCTCCATCTTGTCGGCTTTCCCCGTGTCGATGGTGCGCACGTCCTGAACCACGGCATGCGCATACGGCGTCCTCGCGAGCTTCTCGATGCTTTGGAACATGCGCCAGGCTGCGTCCTGCAGCGTTTTGTCACCCGTGATTCGATACATGATGAACACTGACTCGATCGCCTCCGGTCTGTTTGCTCAGCATTAGCAACGGAATGCAAGCGATGTAGAACGTCTGAACGAAACTAACCTCAGCATATACCGAGCGTCGTTGATCAGCGTGATCCCTGGTTGCAATTTGGCCTTCGAGACCAGTTCCCGCGCGTACCCATCCTCATCCTCACTGGACCCGACTATGCCACGATGGGTAGCAAGACGGCGCACTTCTGCCAACCATTTCTTCTCATCCCACGGACAGTTGTCCTTGTCATCGCACGCAGCCGTATAGAAGACCTCCGGCATCAACCCGGTTGGCATCAGGTCGTACGCCCAAATACAGCCGTCGACTAGCTTTCGGGCGATGGGCAGCTCATCCGGGCGTTCAAAGATCTTCGCTGCGATTCCGACCATGCCGCCGATAAAGCAGGTGAGATGTTGGGCTTGTGTCTCCAGCGAGATCGTTCCCGATCCGTACGTATGGACGTTGCCGCTCAAGAGAACGTCCTCGCCATTTTTCGTTAGAGGGCGGTAGAGAAGGTGACGCTTGATAGCCTCAATCGCTGCTTCGTACATCCGCTGGTACTGTTTCGTCCGGCCACCGAGAAGTAAATGTTCTTTGGGGAGGTACTCGTAAGTGGAATCGGCCATGGCACCCACCGTGAAGCGGTTGTCGTCAAAGACCAGATTCTCCGCATCTACCACTATGGGCCATAATCCGGGTATCTGAGTTTTAGGCTGCGCACGTTCCAGGTTATCCGTGACCCGTTGGATGGCGTCAAAGTACTTTGGGTCGCCGGTCAGTTGGGTTAACCGCGTGAACTCTAAGCTCAGCGACCCGAGTTCCGCCAGAAGCGTGTTGCGAGCCGGTCGAATAGGCATCCCTTGAACGGATCTTTAACAACATCAGCGCATAGTTCTCCATGACAGCATCAGCAGATTGCTCACTTTTTCCATTCCCACCGAGACATTTGCATTCTGTTTGGGGTGTCGAATGCGCCATACAGAAAGTCTGCCACCTCGACGGCTTTCTTCAACAACACCGGGTACTTCCCATTGGAGAGATCATGGGCAGCTAACAGCCCTCCCAAATACCGAATTGTCGTCTCGAAGACATTGATGTCCTTGTCGTCGGTGGTTGTGAAGTCGATCTCCTCGAGCGCTGCCAGAGCATTCTCGAATTCGTCCTTCATTCCCATGATGAACAACGTGTCGAGCGCGTCCACCAATGTGGCGGCCCACCCGGCGAAGGTGTTGACATAACCGCCACTTATGGGGGCTATTTCATCCTTCAGCCATGCGTGTTCCTTGTAGCCATTCCATGCATGTGTAAACGCCTCCTTCACCGCCGCCTGCCTCTCCTCTCGCCTCTTTCGATCAGAGGAATGCTCGCGAGGGAAGTCATACTGAATGCGGGGGATCTTGACGGGCGGATCTGTTGGAAGGGGAATGAAGGAGGTCACTGGGTACTTCTCCGGCGGCTTCTGCCAGTGCACGCGGTTGTCCTTCTGTGCTGGCTTCCCATTGGAAGAGGTCGTCTGGATGGTGATCTCTGGCCGGTTCGTAGGAATCGGAAGGTTATTCAAGGTGAGATAGATCAGGACTGTTAGCACGAATGTTGGAATGATCAAGCTCTTGCGCACAAATCGCATGTTGGCTGAAGCACACGACCGTCACCCGCTCTCGTTGATACCAGCAACAAATGACTGCAGGTATCTAGAGAGCGTTGAAAAGAAAACAGAAAACAAGCAATATAGAAGAACTCAATGCGGCATGCCGGTCAGATTGCTCGAAACAGTCCAGGCAGAACGGCGACGGCGTCCTGTATGTATGTACAGTACAAATGGAGCTCGTAACAAAGAAGTGATACAGAACCACGGCAGGGCGAGACGAGGGTCAAGACAAGAAAGAAGAACCCGGCTGGTAGACAGGACAGGAATGACTGAGAATAGATCACAATCGATAGCAATGCTTGATTGCAAAGACCAGAGTGTCGCTGACAGCGCAGTCACTCCGGCTCCCCCATGCAGCCGCACGGCCCAATCGAGAGTGGGCTGGCATACCCACTGAGGGTCTCTTCTTAAGCGCCTGTGCGGAGGATTGCAGGGAGCGCAGGCTTCGGCGGCTGATAGCCCAGCTGATCCCTCCGCCGCGGCAATGCTCGTCCCTTTGCCTCCCTCCGCTTGTCATGATGGCCGTGGTTTTCTTTGGCAACACCCCAGAATTAGGTTCTGGATTGCAGGCCAAGGATTGGCCGGTTTGAGCCGTTTCATCCTGTTTTTCTCTGCCCCAGAAGCGCCGTTGGAGCCATGGGTCTGGACTCTTGGCACACTGCTAACTTGGGAACGGGGGCGATCACAGAGAAGGCTTCTGCTGGCCAAGCTCGCGCCTAAAAACGGAAAAGCTGTTTGTCTGTTTGTCACGTGTGAGAACTTAGCAACTACTATGGAATGCCTATTGTGCCTTCATGAACACAGCCTAGCTAACGACACACTCAGCTTCTAGTCCTGTCTAATTATTTTATTTATATCAGTTCCAGGGAAATTGACCGCGGTTGGTTGTGTTCTTTTGCCTGGGCAGCAGTCCGGATTTTTCGCAGACGGATTGACAACTGAATCGTCATAATCGATTTTTTTTATATGATCATTGATGAGATGATGCCTATAGATTCATGAGATCTTTCTTACCTTCTTACTGCTATATTCGATTATATTGTGTGTCTGAGACTATATCTGTCACTGCAGCTGATCATTCAAAAGGGTGTGCTGGTCTGCTAACTATATGCTTATGTTGGATTTCTATCTACTGTCGTTGCTATAACAGCCTGCATCCATCTTTCTATATCGAACTCAAGCGCTGGGACGGTTGGAAGATATAATCTCCTATATATATCTCGCAGAAATGCCGATTACAGGGTAAGATACGCCTTGCTGGCAGCCTGGTCGAAATGAAACACAGACTAATGTCTCTAGGGTCTTCTTCATCCCATCGACTCCCAACGCTCCCAATGCATTGGCAACCCTCTCAGAGCGCCTCCGCTCAGCTTATGGCGACGAAGCGGTACCCGTGGGACGCTGGGCTCTCGAGCACAAGTTGATGCGGGATACACTCTCATGTCTCCCTGCATCTGCCCACGCGCCCAACCCGCCGCCCCAACCACGTTATATGCAATTCCTCTCCCTCTCCCACTATCCTAACCATGGGTTCATCTACGCGTCAGAACCCACCGATATGCCTGACACGAATGCTCCGGGGTTGTCGCTTGTTCCAGGCCAGCAGCCGCCGCAGAAACCGTCCACGCAGTCGGGCATGATCATGACCACGGTCCCTCTTCCTTCCGCTGCCACGCTCTTCCAGCATTTTGTGCGCGCTTGCGAGCCCCTCTGGTGCCATCGCCACACTGTCACAGCCGGTGGGATGACCTACGATGTAGGCGACTTCCGAGTGCGCATCGGCGAGGTGCGACAGACGCAGCCGATGGCACGGGCGCGAGGCACCATCATAGAGATCGAATGGAGAGGACCATCACTAACCTCATCATCACCGCTCTTATCATCCGAAAACGGCAGCGGCGATTACGCCGACTCCGGCATCGATATTTCCCTCGTCCCCGAAGACTCCGACATCGACGCGGAATACGCCCAGACGGCACAGCTCATCCGCGAATTCTGGTCCCGATTCGGCGTCACAGACAAAGGCGTCCAAGAGGCGATTCTGGTCCCGGACGTGGGGAGGGAACTCAAAGCCAAATTACAAAGACAGCGCCAGAGCGGGTGGCGCGAGCTAGAGGCCAAGAGACGGCAGAAGAAACAGAATGATGCCGTCGCAGCAGAAAGGAGTTGGGGTTGGGGATGGAATGAGCAGGACGACGACCCGGATGCCGGGGTTGATCTAGCCAGACAGTATATGGAGATTTTCCGCTTCAACCGATGACCAGATATATAGCCATGAGTCGAGATACAGCCATGAATCTTTGGAAGCTAATGGATGAGAATTTGCAATTCCAAAAATAGTTCATAATTCCTTGTTAACTAATAACACTCATAGCAACGGAATCTGCTACGGGGAACATACACAAGATGAATGGGGATAGGGGAGGGAAGGGAAGATGAGTAGGGGGGTTGAGGTGTTGAGGTTAGGGGGCTGGATTTAGACCGGGTAAAACATTTTGCAAGGGGACTAAAAGCAAAGCAAGCAAAATCCACGGAATCAGTCTCGTAAGCTGTCGCATTCCAAATATTTCCATCTGCCCTGTGTCGGCTACCGCGGTTTCACTCTGCTTTCTCGCCTCAAGACCAAGGACGGATCCAAAGAAACGACCAGCGGCCTAAACACCTGTCCTCAATCATGACGATCATCAAAATCGCAGCCCTAGGAGAAACAACCCGCGAGAAACGTTCGACAAGTCAAGTTAATATCCGCAAATTGAGCTCTAGCCGCTGCCCCCTGCACGCAGGAGCGGCCAGCTTATTTCTGCATCATGAGCTGGACAAACTCATTGTCTGAGCGAGTCTCGTTAGCCTCGTTCGATTATTGTAGGGTTCAGAATGTGCAGTGTGCATAACTTACAGTCGATTCTGCCATCGCCGTCCTGGTCGGCTTCACGGATCATTTCATCGACTTCCTCGTCGGTCAGCTTCTCGCCGATGGAGGTCATGACGTGGCGCAATTCCGCCGCGGAGATGAAGCCGTTGTTGTCACGGTCGAACACCTTGAAAGCCTCGCGGATCTCTTCCTCGGAGTCGGTGTCCTTCATCTTGCGAGCCATCATGGTCAGGAATTCTGCGATCGTCAGCCTTTTGCCGTCCTCGAACACGAGTCGCCACTGATGGTATTGCTCCATACCAGGAAAGTCAATGGTGCCATTGTTATCAGCGTCCACCTCGTTGATCATGTCCTGCAACTCGGACTCAGATGGGTTCTGGCCGAGAGACCGCATGACGGTGCCCAGCTCCTTGGTCGTAATTTGGCCTGATCCAACATCAGTATGATTTATCGAGATATAGCTAGATGGATGCCGAGAGTCACGAGCAAGGAACTAACCATCGCCATCCTTGTCCTGTAACGCAACACTACGGTCAGCTCGTGCACACTCAATGGAGTCGCAAGGGAGAGGACTTACGAAGAGCGAGAACGCTTCCTTGTACTCGGAGACTTGCTCCTCAGTCAAAGAGTCGGCCTGGAAGAAATGGTTGCAACGTTAGCAGTGCATCGTAAATCGAATATTGGGCAGCCCCGCAAGTGGGGGGGTAGAAACAGCAGAGAGTGAAATGGAAAGCAATGCGTACCATGATGTCGATGTACGGAAAGAAAGATGAGGTTGCGTGATGAAGAAATAAGCTGCGGAAGGAAAGGACAGAAGTCTGGGAAGGATGGAGAGCAAGCGGAGGAAACGAGGGTTTTGGTTTTGGCTTTAGGGGGTCTTGGGACTGGAGAACGGATTAACTTGGGGATGGGGAACTGAAGCCTAAACGGCGGTAGCGTGTGTGCAAAAAACGTGACCAACCTTCAGCCTCTCGCCTCTTGCAGCCCCGCTGCAGATCTACCTAGGTACTCTGGAGTATCTACGGAGTACTCCGTACCTTGGGACGGTTTTGCCACTGACTACGATCCTAGAGCCCCCGCGTGCATCATGAAGAATGAAATTAAGCCTTGAATCCCGGATATTGGACTCTTGGCTAGGTCTTGATTCACAGGCCTGCTGGATGAGCATACGCGTACATACTCCGTACTATTATGTACTGCGGGTCGCCAGGAGATCTCCGTCGAGACACCAATTTTTCTTCATATTGGATCATTGTGAAAGCCGATGCCACGCGCCTGAAGACAGTTTAAGATCAGAGTTATAAGAAGGCAAGAGCAAGAACAACAGAAAGAGCGTGTTTCTTCCATTCTCGATACGAGTAGACAGGAGAGTGAGGACCGATCATGTACTCCTATGGAGTTCAGACCAGCAGGCTGCCAATAGACAATCAATAGCCCGTGTCTATGCCCTGGCTATAGAAAGCAGAATTCTATTTTACCACAGATCTATAAATTCAGAATCACTGTACTCCGTACATTCTAATATTAAACAGATCAATATTAATAGACGTGCCTGGCGTCTGGTCGATCGGCCCATGGATGGACCTAGTCCCCGGTGAGCTACCGCCGCTAAGCTAGAAACGGAATGACACGCCTCCGCGGCGACGTTGGAGACTGGAAGCCTGAGACGGCACGCGGATGAGAAGCATATCATGCTTATTATTGTTTATTCTCTGAGTCTACGGAGTACCTGGAGATAATTTTGAATCTTTTATTTCCTCCCGCTCTGTCTCTACGAAAGCTACATCACTGCGAGTTGCAGGGATCCAGCGATCAGTGCGGAGTCCCAACCTCACAAGGATGATTAAGTTGATTACGGACAGGGACTGGTAACCGCAGCTCAGATTGCTCTGCACCAGGATGTGGCGGGATCGCACGAATCTGTACAGCTCTCCACACCATGCATGTTGGCGCAGACTGACGACGTCATCGCAGGTACATCTCCTATCGTCAATCGTTCGCTCACCATCCGACCAAGAAGCCGCGACACTTCGGACCTTCGCATGGGTTCTCCGATACACCGTCGTTATCTGAGGAGAGGCGTGGCTTGATCGCGGGTGCTGAGGGCTTTGAAGATGATGGCGACGCCGTCATCGAGATGGACTTGTTGCCTCCGCGCTGGGTAGACGTGCAGGAGGAGGTGACGGAGACGCTAGCGGACATTGCGCAGAAGTCGGCTCGGCTAGACAAACTGCACCAGAAGCATCTACTCCCCGGGTTTGGAGATGAGACGGCCCGGAAGGAAGAGGAGAACCTGATCGACCAGTTGACACAGGAGATCACCCGCGGATTTCACACGTGCCAGAATTCCATCCAGAAAATCGAGATGATGGTGCGGGAAACAAAGCAGCAGGGAGGGGTGAGCAAAGGAGACGAGACGATGGCGAAGAACATCCAGATCTCTCTGGCCTCGAGAGTTCAAGAGGCAAGCGCGCGATTTCGAAAGAAGCAAAGCACCTACTTGAAGAGTAAGCAGGTTGATATACCTCAGAGAAGAGGACATTTGATTAACAACTATATAGAGCTACGAGAGCTGGAAGGAATGGCCTCGCCATTCGACCGGTCCGCAACACCGGTGCCAACCCCATACTCAGATCCGTTGCTCATGGAGTCGGACGCCGATAAATCATTCTCGCAGTCCACCCTCCAACAGACCTCCCAGAAACTGATGGGAGCCAACGATGCCGTGATCATGCAGAGAGAGCGGGAGATCAATGAAATTGCTAAGGGGATCATTGAGTTGTCAGACATTTTCCGCGAGCTGCAAACGATGATCATCGACCAGGGGACGATGCTGGACCGGATAGATTACAATGTCGAGAGGATGGCTACCGAGGTGAAAGCCGCGGATAAGGAACTCAAAGTGGTATGTAGCAGATGTACAGCAGCGTTGTATTTAATACATCAGCTGAACCATTTTGATACAGGCGACGAACTACCAGCGACGGACAACAAAGCGAAAGATCATGCTCCTGCTCCTGCTGCTAGTAGTCGGGATGTTCATTATCCTCCTCGTCAAACCCAAACGCCACAGCTCTTCTGCATCAGCTCCAGCGCCTGAGCAGCCTCCTCCTCCTCCAGCCGGGCAACCGCCACCGCCGATTGCGAGAAGATCCCTTGTCGATGTAGGGTCAAAGTCGGAGAAATTCATCCATCATCACCATTGGAAGCGGAATCCATCCTCCTCCCTAAATCGGTTCTCACGGGATGTCTGGAACGATCCTGATATATATGACTTGGTTGGCTGAGGGAGAGCTGCTTGGATGGCTTACACGTCTGTAACTGTACAGTATAGTGTCTAATGCAGGTATTTTCGTTCCTGACACCATTATTTCAATTCTTGGAGACATTTATGAATTATGGCTTTATTTCAACGCCGTTTAGGTTATGCTACATCGTCTTTCTTGCCAGCAATGATTGATTGATGCCAGGCCATAACGACGGAGAGAGGAAATGACAATCCACTCTGCCACCCATCTGCGACAACAATCCCTAGGCAGCCATGCAACACATACTCCGTACCTGAAGTCAAGTTCACCCCTCCACAAGCAACCAAACCCGGGGCCTCTATAGAACCAAAGCGGTAACACGCTCTCTCTGTGTGTGTACTCAGTACGCTAGGCCGGGTTCGAGTCGTGGCTGTCTGCCGCCACAGTAGTAAAGTAAGATCCCTGCCTTTATTTACAAAAGGAGAAAACAGGGGATTTCGTACCACCCTTCTTTCTACCTAGGTACCCAGCGGAGCTGAGGGGGTGTGAGCTTTTTTTGCAAAACTTTTTACGAAAAACAAAGAATACTTCCTCTCTCTGTCTGTTTTATTATTCCCCCCCTACCTTTTTTTTTAATTGCGTAGTCGGAGGGAGCATCATGTTTACTTGAGTAATCAATGTCTTGGATGTAGGAGAGAGACATAGAGAGAGAATAAACCAGCCATTCATTAACATGAGACAACATAACATTGACATTGACATTGACATCGACATCGACATGGTGATCAGGATCGGTCCCAAGTTACCTAACGTAGAAGTTAAACTATCTTAGCCTGTCATAACGTACAGTACCGAAGAAGAAAAAAAGAATGAGATGGCATGCCGACCAACCAGCTAGAAACAACAAAAACAACGAAAAAAAAAAAGGTGATACAATCCATATGAAACAAGGTTAAGTGCAACGTCAAAGCTAGTAGATACCTATCCAGAGGTAGATCGTTGAAAGTCCATGGACTCAACAGGAAATTCATCACGGTTGGCTTTGGCTTTCCTGCTTCAATAGTTCTGCCACATCCGCATCTAGATCACCGCCCGCAAACTGCGCGTAGTCCTCCTCCCCATGCGTGACCTTGCGTTTCTTCGAGCTCACGCCGTTGGCGGAACTGTCGTCTCGCGGTGGATTGTGAGGCAAAGTGAAGCTGGAAGGGTCTGTGCCAGGGACGACTCCACCGGCCGTTGCTGCAGACGGCAATGAAAACGACTGCGTCGATGGATCCTGGGTGCCGTCTGTGAAGGTTGAAAACGACTGGCGTGGAGATCCAACAGGAGTCAGCGATTCCACCGGAGGCGGCGTCAGACCTTCAATCTCCGGACGGGATGTGTCTGACTCTCCATTGTGAACAGCCGGGGAATTCTCTGCGGAAAGACCTCGCATGATTGCGTCCTCGACTTCACGTTTCTTCGTCTCTGTCTCGGCTTTTCTCTCGGAAAGCTGAGAAACTAGAGATTGTTCTTTTGCAAGTGCTGTACGGTTGGTGTCGAGCAGCTTCTCAAGACCATCGATGAGAGCTTGACGCGATTTGATGATCTCAGAGACCGAGCTTTCAGCATTTGCTAATGATTTCAGGAGCTGGCTCAGGCGCGCTGCGTGCACCGGCGGGGTCGGAACTGGTGTGTTAGGATCGTGCATTTTGTCGTATTCCGTATTCGCGGCGGTAACCGAGGCGGTGGAAGATACTGCGGCCTTCGAAACAGCGACCTGAAGCGGTACGAGAGGTTGGAGCTCTGGCGGTACAGATCCAGAAGAGCTCGAGAAGAGGGAACCTCCGAGCAGTGGCTTTTTACCGGAAGAACGGGATCTGTCCAGTTCTATTGCGCTGTCAGCTGCCATGCTGGAACAGAACTGAACCTCGCAAACCTACCCTCAACCCGAGCTTCAACAGCTTCCTGAATGGGCTGCTCAAAGATGGAACGCTGTCTCCAAACTTCTACCACACGTCGGAGCTTCTGTTGGATCTCATTCGAGGCCCCTTTGTACGCGATGGCCATGGCTTCGGCGATAATCTGTTCCAGAGTCAGCCAAGCTCAATCAATGCATTCATTGAAGCTTCCATACCGGAGAGAATGCAATCAAAAAATCATCCTTGCGCCTCGCTTTAGACTGCTGCGCGACCTCTGCATATCCTATCAGTCTGTGAAAACCTCCCGTATCCGAACGGGGCCATACCGTTTGCCAGGTATATCAGATTGAGCTTCTTGTTCGCTGGCGACTCTCGTAATTTTTGCAGCCAAAGCTGCGCAGTTCGTTCCGCATGGCGTCTGTAATACAGGTATCAGAGTCAGCGTCTGGCCAGCCTGAGTAGAGGATAGCTTCATTTTTTTACCTGTGAAACATGACCCATTGCGCGACGGTAACAATTCCTTCCTGCGTCTCATTCAGGGCGGATAGCTTTGCCCTGACGGCATCATCGGTGTAGGCCATGGTTCATCCAAGGCAGAAGAATTAATTAGACTCGATTATCAAAAGAGATACAACGTGTGAGAGATTGACCAAAGCAAGCTTGTTAAGGTCACAGCCTCAACGCGGATTACGTGGGAGCGCGAGAAAGCATCCAAGCCTAATCCGGAGAGATGACAAGCAAGGCAACCAAGCTCTGCAAGAAACAGTGAATAGAAAAGTGAAAAAAAGACAATAGCCTGACCAGCGACCAGAACACTTCCTGTGCCAGTAAAAAGTTTCTGATATTCCCCACGCGTACTGTTGTTCTGTTGATTGAAACTTCACCCAGCATCCTTCCAAGCAAGCTCCGCGACTGCTGCTCACCGCCCGAGGCGGCAGAATCTGTAACTGTCCGCCGCCCAGCACCGTCTCGCTGGTCATACTATCAACCAGACGCCTCATCTCTCTGGTCTCTTGAATTTCTTTACACTTTCTCTTGCACCGTCATCTATCTCAGATTCTCTCATTCGTTGCATACGGATAGATCGCCGTCAAAATGGCAGATCGATTCCCTTCCCTCGAAGAATTCTCTGCTGGTTGGTTCCCCGACCGCGACTAACATGTGTCCTAAGTTCTAACCGGCCTTCCAGGTCAGACCGAAGTCGTGGAGACCAACGGCGCTGGAGATACCGAGGACTTCCTGGCTCGTGAACGTGCGCTTCTTGGAGATGACGCGGATCAATTTGCTACCCCTAACGACCATGCTGCCACGTCTGCGGTAGCGGAGGTTGCGAACGACGACCTACTGGGAGGTGGAGACAATGTGCAGACAACCGCTACTTCTGAGGAGATTTCCGGATTCGAGTCGTCTTTTCCAGCAATCGATACCCAAAATGAGGTGCGCATTTCATTGCTATGGTTTTTAAAGTCAGGGCAGCAGGCTAACAATGGCCTTTCGAACAGCAAGTCGGACCATCAGGAACTATCACCGGAACAGGTGCCCCCTTTCCTCCTACGGGCTACACGAACTACACAGAACCTGAGGAAGAGCCTGAGGTAATCCGGTAAGTGGCAGATATTCTTATCCCGATTCTGATACGAGCCCGGTAATGTTTCATCTGCAAATGTTCCGAACTGACTGGTTACATACAGGGAATGGCGGGCGAGGAGGGATGCAGACATTGCCCGTCGTGAAGAGGCCTCCGCCGCGAAGAAAGCTGCCACGATAAAGAAGGCTCAGGAAGACATCGACGATTTCTACGTCTCCTACGGCAACCGGGCAGACAAGGCTCGCGCGCAGACCCGTGCCGAGGCCGAGCAGTTCCTTGCTAACCGTGAAGACACTGCCGTCGGCGGCACTAGCTGGGAACGTATTGCCAAGCTGGTGGATATCTCTGGAAAAGGCGCAAGGGGAGGTGCGAGTGGCTCTGGCAAGGAGCGCTTCCGCGAATTGTTGCTTGATCTCAGAAAGGATCCAAACGCACCGGGTGCTTCCGGTATCTAGATTTTCGATCGGGGGCGTTGAGAATGACGAATTGAAGCGAACCAATACCCAACCCAGACTTTACCGGTGGTCGTTGGAACCCTGAAGTTCGACCTGGCAATACATATGACATGGACTTGGTTGCAGGGATGAGTATGTTATGCAAACAGGCATTTGCAGGATGGTCCTGACTCCTTGGTGGAGCAACCACAATTAATGACCTTTTAACAACTTTAACCCATGCTGGAAAAATTTCCTATTGCTCTAACTTAACCTTTACTGTCACTGTTTCATTAGAGGTGACGTACATTACTCTGAGTTCATGAAACTCGTCAAGGGTGGGGGTGGTGGTGGATTGGGGATTACGAGGCCTTAGACTTGACATCTCCTTATCGATTCATCACCATTATCTCAAATTGTGTTATAGTTTCTTTCTTTCTTTCTTTCTTTCTTTCTTTCTTTCTTTTTTCTTTTTCCCGATTATCTGTATTGCAACTCTTCTTTTCATGCTGTGTTTTGTCCTTTTCTTTTATCTGGTCCATAAGTAGTAGGTCGGTAATCCAGGAAAATTCATTTCATTTGTCATCAGGACTAGAGATTTTTCAATTATAGAATACATAGAAAAGATAATTACTGCAGTGGACGTAGTTACAGAACTACATCTGTGGATGAAGAGAGAGAGAGAAGAGAGTTGAGATGAGAAGATCTGTAAGGCTTAGGTTAGTTTTGATTGACTATGTCAGTGAATTGGAGGTGAGGAGATAGGTATGTGAATATGTGATGATGATGATGCGAAAGTCAACAGGATAACTCCTATCCTACATCTTCTGAAGGAGGCATTTCATACTTTTTGCTTTGCAAACAGGGGAAAAAATGGCTCTGACATGGTTTGACATGGTAGCTTTGACATGATGTTGGAAATAAACCCAGAATTTGTTGATCAACTTCAATCAGCCGGCTCGCCAATCTCTTCCTCCACTTCAACAACTTCTTCCTGCTCCTTCTCCCTCTGCTCCTTCTCTTTCTTGCCCTCCGCCTCAATCTCCTCGAGCTTCTTCCGGCCTTCTTCCGTGGTGGCGTCCACGATGCCTTCTTCGAGACTGAGCATGCCGCCCTGGCTCAGTTTCTCGACGATCTCTTCGGCTTCGGCGACGGGCATCTTGCCGAGGACCTTGTTCACTTCGTCGAGGGATTCGGACTCCAGAGCCTTGCGCAGATTCGGAGGGAATGAGTCGTAGATCTTGCGCGCTTCAATCTCTTCTGGTATGGTGCTGTCGGCGGGAGGGATCTGGATGTGGATCTTGGTGTTGGGGTCGACGGCGTGCAGCTGGATCTGCTCCACGCCGGCAGGGTCGTTGCCCGGGCTGTTGTTCTTGGACAGTTCGGCGGCGCGAGTCTTGATCTTGTTATACGTCTCGTTGACGTCGTTCCTGAAGAGAGTTGCAGCCTGGTGGTCCTTTGTCGTAATCCTGTGATAGCAGTTAGCTTGATTGATGTCTACGTCGATCAAAGGGCTTGAAGTACGTACCGCTTAAAGAAGAGGTTGATTCCATCCCGGCCCAGGGAACGGCAATATTGTAGCAGCAGACCTTGGTGCACACACTGACGGGCATATTCCGACTTTCCTTCCATCTGACTGTTGAATGCTTCAACGAGGAGACCATCCGTCTCGCGCTCCGCGACGATTTCTGGATGCTCTGAGATGAATTGGAGACACGCCCTGTAGTCTCCCAACTTGATCTTGGCGAACTCTTTCGCCAACTCGCTGGGCTTGATATCCTCATCGTCCTCGGCATCAGCGTCCGCACCGGAATCATTCTTGTTGAAATTGGGGTTCAGAAGCTCAACCGTCTCCGTCTTGCCCTTCGCCGGTGCCTTTCCCTTGTCCTTCGACTTGGTTATGAAGGAGCTATCGAATCCAGTGTGGATGTCGTCGCTGGTGATCTTGCTCTTTTCCTCCTTCTCGAGTTGCGCCAATTTCTCCAGCAGTTCTTGCTGCAGGCCCAGCACTTTGTCCTTGTGTCCCTGCACCCCCGTGATGTATGCCTGGAATCGGTTTTCAGGCTTCTGCTCTTCGATCTCCTTCTTCACTTGGTCCACCAGCGAGCTCATCATCTGCGAGTACTTGGGTTGCTCTTTCTCGTGCGTGTGGACACCCTCGGGGGGAGGTGGCGGCTGGTCCTTGCTGGGGTCACCGGCCGACTCGATCAGAGCCTGGAAAACAAGCTCGTCCGGATCCCGGTTGGAGTCTTCATGCTGGCGGAGCGCCTCCAGCAGTCTGTCAATGCGCTCCAGAAGGCCATCGTTGATGATGCGCTCGTACTTCAGCGTCTGGATCTCGTGGCGGCGCTGCCAGCGCTGCTGATGGATCTGGTTCTGCTTCGCGCGGATAAAAGACCGTTTGTCGACATTGGGGTGCACCTCGATGTCCGAGTCATCGGAGAGCTCCAGGGCATCCCACTTGCTGTAGTTGATCACCATGTTGGCGGCGTGGTGGGCAACGCTGCCTGGCCGTACACAGAAGAGAAGCTAAGGAGGGGTGGGTGGGGTAGAGAAGCCCGTGTTTATAGAGAGATGGATGGGCTGAGCTGGGCTGAGCTGAGCTGAAGATACTGGGAGCTCCTTGAACTGAAGGCAGAGCAACTACGGGAGGGATGGAATTCTTTCTATACTCGCCCCTTTCCAGGCGTGGGCAAGCAGCTAGAACCCTCGAGATCCTCGATGGGCTTCCACGGACTTCATCGCGCAGGCGGTGAGCGGCGGCAAATTCTCTTGTTGCTGCCCGAGTTCTCCGTCCGCATTGGTCGGGCAAGTCCGGAGGCCCAGCTGGAAATTGTACTCCGTACACCGAAGAAGACAGTGTTGCGGCTGCGCCCTTTTCGCGCAACTGCTTCCTTCTCATGGACTCGTGGGTGATACCCGGTATCATGGGAATTGCGAGCTGGACAATTGATCTTGCGTTGCGTGATATGGCACCGTCAGTTCCCGCGCCATCGCTGTGAAAAAGGCCCCCGGAGTCTTGCCTACCACTGTCCGCCATGCGCAGCTCCAAGCTGCTGGCTGTCTGGACCCCAAGGGCTGGTCCTAGATCCCTCAGTCAGCCAGGAGGAGAGGTTCTCAGCCTCTACTCGAGAGCCTACGGGCAGCGCCACCTCACCACCCATAAGGTCGCCCCGAAGCTGACCTCGGATCTACCTCATTTCCGTTCGACCTTACGAAACTGCTTTCCGACGCCATATCGCTCCTCCCCGCATTCCGCTGTCACAGAGCAAGTCCGATTGTTGTCAGCGACCCGGAGGGTACATGATGCGAAACCACAGACGACCGAAGCCGTGAAGCAGGGCGACTCGAAAACTGTCGGCCGAGACCAAGATGAGGATTCGCAACAAGGGTTCGAGCTGTCAGAGAAAGCCGCCCAAGCAGCGCAGATAAATCTGAGGGCCAAATTGGGTCGCGACACCAAGGGTAGCGGGAAAAAGCCTGGCCTGCAGGAGATAGTGAGGCTGCTGAAAATTGCTCGTCCTGAAGCGAAATGGCTCGCGGCTGCGTTCGTCTGTCTCCTGATCTCCTCCGGTATCACCATGTCTATCCCCTTCTCTATTGGAAAGATCATGGACGTCGCGATCAAGGGCAACGGGGAAGGAGCCAATGAATTGTTTGGACTGAGTGTTCCCATGTTCTACGGCGCTTTGGCCGGCGTGCTTGTCCTCGGAGCTGCCGCAAACTACGGAAGGATCATCATTCTCCGTATTGTGGGCGAGAGGGTTGTAGCGCGGCAGCGTGCCAAGCTGTTCCGGCGAACCTTTGTCCAGGACGCGGAGTTCTTCGATGCCAATCGCGTGGGTGACTTGATCTCTCGACTCAGCTCTGATACACTCATCGTGGGAAAGAGCATCACTCAGAATCTCTCGGACGGTCTGAGAGCGTTGGTGAGCGGTGCGGCTGGCTTCGGAGCGATGGCGTATGTGAGCCTGAAGCTTTCTAGCGTCCTTGCCCTCCTCCTTCCCCCCATCGGACTGGCAGCATTCTTTTACGGTCGAGCAATCCGCAACTTGAGTCGCAAGATCCAGAAAAACCTGGGCACTTTGACCAAAATTGCCGAGGAACGTCTTGGGAATGTGAAAACTAGCCAGTCCTTTGCTGCTGAGGTTCAGGAGGTCCACCGCTACAACGATCAAGTCCGGAAGATCTTTGATTTGGGCAAAAAAGAATCAATTATTAGCGCGACTTTCTTCAGTTCGGTAAGTGACGCGGAGCAATATCTAGATGTACCTAAACGTGGAGGCGCCCTAACGCCCTTCTAGACAGGTCTCATGGGCAATATGACTATTCTGAGTCTCCTCTATGTGGGAGGAGGCTTAGTACAGTCGGGCGCCATCACGGTCGGGGAACTGACGTCTTTCCTCATGTATACCGCATATGCTGGCTCTAGCTTATTTGGCCTGTCCAATTTCTACTCGGAGTTGATGAAAGGCGTTGGTGCAGCCAGTCGCTTGTTTGAACTGCAGGACAGGGAACCAACAATTTCTCCCACCAAAGGTGAAAAGGTCACCTCTGCGCGCGGTCCAATCCGGTTCGAGAACGTCACCTTCAGCTACCCAACTCGACCTGCTGTGACGATTTTCAAGGATTTGAATTTTGAGATCCCCCAGGGCTCCAATGTGGCTATCGTGGGTCCTTCTGGAGGAGGAAAGTCGACGATCGCGTCTCTCCTTCTGCGATTCTACAACCCCAATGAGGGGCGCATCCTGATCGATGGCAAGGACATCAGTCAAATGAATGCCAAGTCGTTACGACGGAAGATCGGGATCGTTTCCCAGGAGCCTGTCCTCTTCTCGGGTACGATCGCGGAGAATATCGCGTACGGCAAGCCGGAAGCGACCCGAGCCGAGATCGTCGCGGCAGCGCGGAAGGCGAACTGCCAATTTATCAGTGACTTCGTAAGTTCTAGATTCTTGAATCTTTATGGGACAATTCCACTAACATCAATTTCAAGCCGGACGGCCTGGACACTCATGTTGGGCCCCGTGGCGCACAGTTGTCTGGTGGACAGAAACAGCGCATCGCCATTGCCAGAGCTCTGATCAAGGACCCCGATATTCTGATCCTCGACGAAGCAACCTCTGCCCTCGATGCCGAGTCCGAGACTCTGGTGAACAGCGCCCTGGCCGCCTTGCTCCGTGGCAACAACACAACCATCAGCATTGCTCACCGACTTTCCACCATAAAGCGCTCCGACACCATCATCGTTCTGGGTACGGATGGACGAGTTGCCGAGCATGGTACCTACCAGGAACTTAGTTCCCGGCCTGACGGAGCGTTTACGAAGTTGATGGAATGGCAGATGAGTGGTGGTGAGATGCCGCAACAGCCGCTTGGCACGCAGAAAGGTCCTACTTATGAAGAGCAGCTGGAGCAGCTGGAACGGGAAGAGCGCGAAGAGCGCGAAGATGCAGAAGAGTATGAGGAAGTGAAGAATCAGAGCGAATCAAAAGCCCTTAAACAGGGCTGAGCAGGGCTGAGATCCTGGCCATGTGAAAAACGAAGAGCCAACGGATCTGCATCCACTTACTTCGTGGTTGTCCGGACTATATTCATCTATTATTGTTTCAGCAGCTTCAACCTGCTTTTCCGACGTCAGTTGTCACTCACCTCTCAACTCCTCCGTTCACCGTTTCCTCTCCTGCTATTACCTTTCCACATTTCCAACAATACCCTATGACAACTCTGGACATTTGAATATTCTGTAATTATCTTCCTATCTTGGTATGTGAAGCTGGAAACCTCGAGCTAAGTCATCTGACAGCCGAAGGCTAACCTGCTTCAGTTTTGTTTAAACATGAACCAGCAGGGTACTATCATTTCCTGGGCGCAGCATGCATCCGGGAATGGAATCGACCCTCTGCATGATTTTGTGACTTGTGTGACTTATACAGCTCTTTTCTTGTATTGTATGATCGTCCTTGGACTGTTATCTAGATATCACATAGAGGGCTGGCTATGGGTGGTGAATTTTATGGATAGAATAGCGAAGTTTCTACTCTTGTATCTTATTTTCATCTAAGCTAAACTCCTTGCTCGGCATCTACTAGGCACCTAATCAAAGCGTGTTTTGATTGTGTTGAACTATAACATTAATAAACAGCACGGCGGTGATAGGCAGGCGGGCGGTCTGGTCTTGGCATTATTTATCCTGCATGTGACTGCCTGCGGAGAAGAACTCCGTCTTAATACGTCTAGAACCAGTCGACCTGTTTCTTGCTCTCTCTATTCAACCGACAGTGATGTTCTGAAAGAGCTTTCGCCATCACTCCAAGCTATTTCCTCCTGACTTGCCGCAAGGCAAGAACGAGAGAGTGAGACGAGACAATGGACCGCATCTGGAGGCTAGTCGCCCCTCGTGCGGCCTACGAGCCGCTCGAAAATGACGAGGTGAACGCTGGCGAGCGCACGGCTGCGGATGGCGAGCAGCGGCGGATAACTCCATTTTCATGGATTGCATACTCGGTCTTTCTACTACTGGGTGTAGCGATGTTGTGGGCGTGGTATGTTCGAACCTCACTGGCCTCCAGTCGGTGGACATGCAGATCAGATAACTCAACCACATTGGAACGGTTGACAGACAGATACTCGCTGCTCTGTTCGTTTTATCAGAACTAATATCTTGCTATTCAGGAATATGTTCCTCGCTGCAGCACCATACTTCCACCGTCGTTTCCACCCGAGCGAATGGGCCGTGAAACACTACCAGCCATCCATCCTCTCTGTCTCGACGGTGACGAACCTCGGCTGTGTGTTGGTCCTCGCAAAGCTGCAGAAGAATGCCTCCTATCCGAAACGAATCGCGGCGTCTCTCGTCCTCCTCATCGTCGTGTTTACACTTCTGGCGTTGTCAACCGTGGCGTTTAAGAACCTCCCCGTTGGGATGTACTTCCTCTTCGTGATGACCATGGTTTTCGGCGCCAGTCTGGCGACGGGCATGAATCAGAATGGCGTCTTTGCGTACGTCTCGGGTTTCGGAAGACCGGAATATATCCAGGCGATCATGGCCGGCCAGGGGGTTGCCGGCGTCCTACCGTGCATCGTGCAGATACTCTCCGTCCTCGCAGTCCCGGAGAGAGAAGAGAAAGGTAGTCCGGAACAGCAGGAATCGTCCAAATCGGCTTTTGCCTATTTTTTCACCGCAGCTGTTGTATCCGCTTTGGCCTTGGCTTCTTTCCTCTACCTTGCGAAGCGGTCGTCCCGCACGTTGACCAAGGCGTTGCACGATGAGGATAATAGGGTCGCCCAGGAAGAGACCCCTCCTACTACTACTGCTACCCCTTCGGACGATCCTACCAAGCCTCCTCAGAACAAGTCCTTTGGACTGTGGAGACTGTTCAAGAAGTTGCAGTGGCTGGCTCTCGCCATCTACCTCTGCTTCACCGTGACTATGGTCTTCCCCGTTTTCACGGCGGAGATCGAGTCCGTACAAGACCCGTCCAGTCGCTCGCGGCTCTTCGAACCAGCCATTTTCATACCCCTGGCATTCCTGTTCTGGAACACAGGCGACCTGCTCGGCCGCCTATCCGTGCTGATCCCGCCGCTCGCGGAAGTAACTCGGTATCCGCGCGCGCTATTCGCGCTCTCCGTCCTGCGGTTGATATTCATCCCGCTGTATCTTCTTTGCAACATCCGCGGCAGGGGCGCTTCCGGTCCCGAAAACAGCGACTTCTTCTACCTGGTCGTCGTGCAGCTGGGATTCGGCCTGACGAACGGCTTCCTGGGTAGCAGCTGCATGATGGGCGCGGGGAGGTATGTCTCTGTCGACGAGAGGGAAGCTGCAGGGGGTTTTATGAGCATGATGCTGGTGGCTGGGTTGACGACGGGGAGTCTGCTCAGTTTCTTCGTGGCGAGCGCATAGAGCACGGCAAATAATCTCTGGATTTTGTTTTTCTTTTCTTCGGGTATAATATAATATACGAAGTCGACGGCCATAACTAACTACTAACGTGATCAGCATAGGATAGCATAGCGTATTATTGTCGTGTACATTTTTTTTTCGTTTCGTTTTGAGCAAGTCATTTATTTCCATCGCATAGCATAACATAGCGTAGCATTTCGGGAGTCATATACTAACTACCTGGTCTAATATATATATAATACAGCTAATCAATTAATTAAAGAATACCTACTTTTCTCCAAGGTTCTAACCTTTCTTTCTGTTTGCGGAGATTTCGTAATGCATTCGACTCCGTAAATCAAGGGCCTTGAGAGAAGAAGGATCTCTCTCTCGAGTACGATAGGTAAATTAGTATCTCTGATTAGATTATGTATTCTGTTCCAGTTTAAGAATCAAGGAAGCAAGTCTATATTTATACCACGCCATTCCCTGATATGCCACATGATACAATGCAATACATGCGATGCGATGAAATACAACCACAGCAAGACGGAAATAAATCTATATCCCCATAACATAACATAACACCACGCAAGAAATATACAAAACATCTACACCAAATGCAAGCAACAAGAATTAAAGGCTGGTTCTGGTTCTGTCACGACAAGAAGAAATCCCTCTCGTCCAGCCACCGCTGATCAATCGCGTAGGCCACCAGATCCGCTGCGCAGCACATGTCGTCCCGACCGTGCTCCAGGTCGAGAAGCTCCAGGACTTTGTGAAGGCGGTCGGAGAGTTTTTGCTGGAATGAGGCGATGGTTGCTTTGGCTTGGTCGTCGTCCACCTCGGGATGGGAAGCGATTGCTTCTTTCTTTGGGGTCTTTGTATCGGACCGTAACGACGAGGAAGCTGGCTGTTTGTTTCCCTTGCTTGGACATGGTGTGAGGGGCTGTCGCAAGGGTTGCTGGCGAGTGCTGCCGCTGGGTTCTGGCGTCTTCATATGTTTCAGTAGGTTCTTAAGGAGGAATAGTAGCCATATGAGGTTCGTCTTGGGGGTGTATTCGGCCCAGATTCCTGGGATGGAGGGTGGTTTTTCTGGGTCTAACGGATTGCCGGTATATACTTGGCTACGCATGCTAGATTTTTCAGTCAGCTTTGCTCCCAACGCGTTGAGAAAATTGAGACAACGTACTATCTGTATGTGTTTCGCAGCAGAATCTCATCCTCATCTCGACCAATCGCGTCAAAGATTTGCTTGCTATCAAGATCGGATGATGCCACCTCGACCTTTGCTTCAGGATCGTCACTCAGTCGTAATTCCGCGCGCGACAGCGAATAGTCGATAATTGTGGTCTCAAGAGAGCTGATACCAAACCCGCTGGACTTCTCCAGATGCTTTATGTCGATTGTAGTGGGTGGATCCATACGGCCATCCGGTCTGGTCGACCTCAAACATATATTTCCCATGTGAAGATCTCGATGCTGTCGCACGATTAGTATTGTATGTTTCTCAGGAAACTAATTCAAGCTCCTACCTCAAAAAGTGCGTATTCCTCTGCCCTTGCCAAGGCCATCGCCACTCCCCAGAAGATGTCATACACTTGGAAGATGGAGGACCAGCCGAACTTCTCGAGCTCGACTCCCGCATCGTCCATTTCCAGGATGGCCCAGAGCTGGTTGTCTGGATAAGCTCTCTTGTTGGCTGGGTTCGGGTTGTAGCAGTCATTCTGGGTCTGTTTGTATGTCATCCACGCTTTCTGGAAAGATTCTGGAAAGCGCCCTTGGACAACATGTACTTCTCTGAACCGCGCAAACCCAGGGATTGGGTCCATCAGTTTCAGCAACTTCACTTCCGCCGCGATTTCATCCACGCGAGTGAATTTCTTCGACCCAGGTCCGTTCTGCGCCCGCAGCGGCACGATCTTGAAGACTCCTTCTCCATAGGCACGCAATTTCGCGAGCCTGGATTTTGACATCTCGCGCTTGCACACGTCCTCCCGAAGCCGGAGCTTGTACACCTCTCCATACGATCCCTCCGCAATCTTCACCACATCAAACGCACTCTCTGAGCGGGCTGCCCAGGAACTGAACTTCTGCACCCCTTGCGATGCAATTGGTGACACGGCCTCATCGAGGATCTGGCGAACGTACGAATTGATCTTTTCATCTTGAATACAGCCTGAAGACAATCGAGTAGCCGGTTTATTCCTCCTTGGCAACCTTTTCTTGGGATCTCTTCTTGACGAGGTGCGCTCTGTTGGAGTGTTGTCTGTTGTCTCAACGCTCGTCTTGACATCAGCTTCCGCGTCCTGCTGAGTCTTGACTGGAGTCTTCAATTCTGTCGTCTCCCGTTTCGGTAATCTATTTGCCATCTTGACCGATATCCGACGATGTTCTTTGGCTGGAGTTGTTGTTGGAGTTGTTGTTGGAGTTGTTGTTGGAGTTGTTGTTGGAGTTGTTGTTGGAGTTGCTGTTGGAGCTTCTTGCTTCCCCCCTTCATCTCTGTCGGGCTTGGATTCGTCGATCTTGATCGCCGCGAGCTTTGCCTCTACCTCTGCCACTGCATCATTCACTGTATTTGGTTTGCTCGTTTTGGCGTGGGGCTTGGCGTCGTCACTCTTGACTTTGAAAGGACTTCCATCGTCCAGAACCGCTCGAGGCGCATTCACTCTCTTCTTCCCGTAGACTTTCTTCTGCGCAACAGTCCGACTTTTCGGTTTTCGAAGTGGAAGAGTGCCGTTATTTGACGCTGCTGGGACTAAAGGGGAGAACATATTGGAGGGGCTATGCGCACGAGGGAATATGTGCGAAGCCAGATTGCACGGCGAAGTCGAGGTCTGAAATCATGCAATTAAGGCAGAAGAAACCTTTCAAAAAACCAGTCAAGCTCCCATGCACACGGTATCGCTATATTCCCAGGAATCCTGCCTGAGATCCGGCTCTGTGAGCTGATCGTGCGCCTTGAAAGGAGCATCTGCGCTTGTAGGGACGGTTATTGATTTCTTTCCGTAACGGGTTTAGCGGATGTTGTTGCTGCGGCGAGGGATTCCCTTCGGAACGGATTAATGTTGCGGCGATGGGACCAATCAGAGTCTCGCACTTCCCTTGGTGCCTTGTTGACTTAGGCATGCACTGGGCACAGGAGATTGGAAAGACAACCTGGTCTAGACTTCTGATGCAGTGATACACAGTTGCGTTCAGAGCTTCTGGACTCGATAGAAATCTATTCTGGCCAGTGCGATGCAGATGATCGGAGGCCTTCCACCCTACAGTACTCGTACTCGTCCTGCAGAACTGAGATACGCCTGAATCCCCGCCAAGTGCATAATTCCCCGCTTTTCTCCTGAGTCATCGCTCTCAGTCGATTGCGGAGTATGGAGTAGTTATCCCGTGTCGATCAGGATGAATGTCGGACTATGGTCTTACGCTGTCTCGTTTCAACTGTTTAGTCTCGACTTGAAAATCTCGCCCCACTTATAATTGTTATGTGTGGCAGCATGATAGACTACAGAGTAGTTAGCTAGCTTGAAACGAGGACATAAAAATGGTTCCAGTGCCGTTCGGTGAGCTTGGCATCGCGTTTGAAACTTTGTATGGTGAATAGGAAGTCTACCAAAGCCCAACCCTGAAATCGAAGAGGGATGATCCCTGCAGTCGTGCAGTGCATTATTATTATTATGCGTAAATAGGCACGTAGGAATATGGTCCACGTCAGTAGTGCGGAGTAGTAGCATGATGCTACTAGCATCGGGAAATTGTTCCTTATCACCGGGGCGCCTTATAATAGGAGTTTATACAGTTGCCAAGTTTGTCCGGTGGCCTGAAACGATGGCCTCAGGCTTCTTGGCTTGCGTTAGGTTGATACAAGTTACAACGAGTATGCACGCAGTGCTCCGCACCATATTGTTGTTCAGGTCGCTTCATTCTCACTTCACAGGGGCCAGGTCTCTGTAACTACAGAGGATTTCAAGTGTTGAATTGTCCGTTTGCGATAATGCCAGCACATTGACATATGAATTGCATTCTTCACGTGATGACTCGGCAAAACATGGATGCCCAATTGAGCCATTATGTAAGTTTATGTAAGTTGCGAGAAGTTTAGATTGGATGGGATTAAGGGTTTCCAATTTAAGAGCTGGAAGAGAATCAGAAATGATCCGCGCACTTTGTACGGAGGAGCTGTTTTGATCGGTTCATGAATGATCATGATTCGAATCGAGGCTTTTGGAGTATAACATGGGCAATGTGTGTGATAGGTAAATAAAAATAGCGAGACGGAAGTGACGTAGTGGGCTAGGTTCCTGCTCTTCCCGCCCGTGCAATTTTTTCCCCCTTTCCTTGTATTCCGGTTCGGATGCCTTTCCCTCAAATAGTCGGCGTTCCTGTTCCGTCTTTTCTAATCGCTTCCTTGAATATCAGCCCTACATCGCCCGATCCATCGGGTGATGCTTGTTTTCTGTCTGTTGTCGGCTGCCTGAGTGCATTG
Source organism: Rasamsonia byssochlamydoides (assembly GCF_041956645.1). Classification (NCBI taxonomy): domain Eukaryota; kingdom Fungi; phylum Ascomycota; class Eurotiomycetes; order Eurotiales; family Trichocomaceae; genus Rasamsonia; species Rasamsonia byssochlamydoides. Next base: position 318,735 of record NW_027192406.1, on the reverse strand, counting down.
GAGGTGGATGGAGTCGCCCCCTCCTAGTTCTGCAGCTCGTCACGGGAACGATAGGAAAGAGTAGGAATCGCTCTCCGCACGCGATCCATCCCACGACAAATTGAGGCCCTCATCTCGCCCTCGATTTCGGCCTTCGCTTCCAGCGCTCGTCTCCAAGTGCGCCTAGCGCTGCTTTTCAAACGTGAAAAGTGTCTCGAGGGACTTGTCTCGACGTCCCCTCCACGTGAACTCCATGCGTTACGATGGCTTTCAACTTCAACTGGTCGCCGCTGATGGCGGACGCAGGGTTTTACACCCGCGCCCAGGACCTCTTAACAGCCGCCCTCAATAAATCGCCAAAGCCGCCGATCATCGTCGACGACATCATCGTCACTGAACTGAACCTGGGCTCCATTCCACCCGAACTGGAGATCCTCGAGATTGGCGACCTGGCCGAAGACCGCTTTCGCGGCATCTTCAAGATGTCCTACGCCGGCGATGCATTCTTGACTCTCAGGACGCGGGTTCAGGCCAATCCGCTCAATACGTACCTGATGACGAGACCAGCCTTTGCGTCGCCAAAGCCTCTTGCTGCTGCGTGAGTGTGGATGCCGAGCTTCTTCAGGAACGCGCATGACTAACGAAGCTTTCCCACAGGGCTGGCTTAACCATTCCCCTTCAGATTACCCTCTCCGATTTTCGACTGTCGGGTTTTATAATCCTCGTCTTTTCGAAACAGAAAGGGATCACAGTTGTTTTCAGAAATGATCCTCTCGAATCACTCAAGGTTTCATCGACGTTCGACTCGATACCTTTCGTGCGTGATTACCTACAAAAGGAAATTGAAGGCCAGTTGCGAATCTTGTTTATGGATGAACTGCCGGCCATCATCCACCGTCTGTCCTTGCGGCTGTTGGTGCCGGAGTATCGCGATCGCGCAGCAGAAGAGGAGGCCAGCCGAGTGGACAAAGCTTCGTCAGAAGGTCCCGGCCAGGACCCATTGGCCAGTCCGCCTCAGGACCCGGTGGACTCCTTGGGAAATGCCCTGAATCCTTCCGAAATAGCATCATTGTCGTTGGACTCCGGCGTCGAAATCCACTCTTTGTTTTCGCAAAAGAATTTATTGCGCCTGGCGGCGTTGACGGACTCACAACGCACCTTGTCGTTGTTCACACCTTCCATCCAGGAAGTTGTGTACAGGGCATGGACCGGTCCGTCAGAGCAAGGAGAAAGTCCTGCAGCTTTGACATCGTCGCTGAGTCCATCGCTGTCCCGGACTCATTCGCATGTGGGCTCACTTCATTCATTCGTTGATAATGCAAGCACCATCTCCATGCAAAGTCGGGGATCTGGATCAGTTCATAGCTTCAGTGGGTCTGGATTGAGCTTGGGTTCCGGGCGTCATTCGAAGGCGCATGCCAGGAAACGAAAGAAGCGCGTGGTCGACTTACGCCGTCCGAAGACCACCGACGATATGGAGAGCATGAGTGGAGAGAGCGCTTACACGGAAACTACTACGAGCGCTCCCACCGTTTTCTCCTCCCCACCAAACATTTCAGATGAGAAGAACGACGACCCTGTGACTCCTCCTCTATCTCCTCAGAGGACTGGACGGCTACCCACCATCCATGAGCGACGAAGTCTGAGCGGCAGTCTTCCCATGCAACCAGGCCGAACTCTGCCTTGCCGGGTGATCCCTGTTGACTTCATCTCGGAGTCCGCAGAGGCATCATCATCTGCGCCAGTTACAGACGCGTCTGAGCATCAGCGTGCTTCCGCCCAAGGTTTGGACCCTGAAGCGACGCCCCTCAGCTCTGTCCTCCAGCACGCACAATCGTCACATCCTTCGGAGAAGCGCGACATCGCGTCCTCAGCTCCAACGCGACCTCTTCCCACCTGTGCACTACCATATATGGACATGCCCCCAAACAGTGGCATCGTGGAGCAGGCGTGGATTATGAAGATGGCCGGGGAAATTGCGCGTCGAATACAAGAGGAGAAATCCTCAGGCTCCAACCAGTACGGCAACTTCTGGGAAGGCCACAGCCGAGAGGAGATGCCTCCTCCAGCGTATGGCCAGTGAGCTGTTGCCTGCGGGGGAAAAAAAATCCATTTCTTTCATTTGTGGTATTTGTCTCTGTCTTTCGGAAAAACCAGTTCGTCTTCTGGTCAGACTATGCCTGGTTGCAGAATTTTACGACCGTTACGACGTTATGGGTTTGGGAGCGCTTTTACTTTTTTTTTCAATCCTCCTTGTTGACTTGTGAGCGGTATGGGTTTTCTGTTTTATTGGTATCTGGGTGGATAGCGGTATGGTTTCTATTTCTATTTTTTTGAGATACCATCGGTCTTGGGAATTCTGTTGCCAGTTTTTGTTGATCTGACTGGGAGACTCTCTGGTATTTGTTGAGCGATTGGGCGTACTTTATCGTGCTTTTAACGACCCCTCTCCGTGTGAGATAGACTCGTCTCTCGTTGGTTTTCTTTTGTACATACAAGTTACTTTCTGAGCGAGTTCAATTGTCATTTTCTAATACTTGAACTTTGGTATGTATCGTAGGGTTTCCGGCCGCCAGAGTTGAGTCGCGTCTAGTGCGGAATCGAAATGAAGGTACTTATCGATAATCGGACTAGTCAAGCTCGGCCTCGCCGCCGCGACCTCAACACTTTCGTCTTCCCTCCTCCACCCCAGCGCCACGTTGCGATATCCCCCGATCGTGGGTTGAAGGAGGACTCAGGTGGTAAAAGACTTTCCGATCGCGATGGCAGGAGTGTTCAAGAACGTGTTTGGCGGGGCGTCCCCATCCCCAGCTCCAGCGAAGCCAGATGATGGTGAGTCTTGGTTTTTTTGCATGTCCTTGTGAACGACCAATTGCTTCGATTGGAAGCGTTTGAATGCTGAACTAACATGATATTTCCTTTCTTAACATGGCAGACTTTGCCGATTTCGCTGGTGCTCCCGATCCATCGCGATCCCCTCTGTCGGTCGCAGGGTCCGCTCCGTCGCCGGCTGTGTCGACACCAGCAGTCTCTGGCGTACCATACACGAAATGGTACCGGGTGTGGGAGCGGACTACTCCCCGGGATTTCTTGCAAGAGGCCTTTATCCTGCCCTTCCTTGTCCTGATCTTTGCGTTTCACTTCTGGGGCACGCGCAAGAACAGGAGCAAGGCCAAGGCGTGGGCACAGGCTCATGCCCCGGTCCTCCAGAGCGAATTTGCGGTGGTCGGGTTTAGTGGCATTCGCAAGGCGACGACCACTGACTCAGTGTCGGCTGAGCTGATCGACCCAGAGACCCTGTTGAAGGAGAAGACTGCACAGGATTTCCAGTCCTACGCGACCGGCCGGCAGAACGTTGCCTTCCTGGATGTCTCGATTAAGCTGCTCAAGCGCTACAATCCCATCATTTTCCTGATGGACCACGTCCTCAGTCTCTTCTTCGACAGCTGGCCGCAACCGGTTGAGAGGTTTGAGGCGACGGCATACGCTTTTGATGGCAGGGAAAAGGATCTTGTTCCGGTTCCTGCAGGGGATACTAGCTCTATCAAAGTTCCCAATTCGACCTACGACGGCTTCATTTGGGCCGTGGTACACAAGAACCAGATGCGCAAGTTCCGACAGGAACGCTACGACGCCTCCCTAACCTTTACCAAAGACAACTCCAAGCTTCCGAGCTGGGTGACGGTCATGAGTGAGAGTGCGGAAATCACTGAGCATCTGCTCACTCAGGATCTTGCCAAGGCCATCGAACAGGCTGGTGATGCGTTTGAGTACCTGATTATTACGGACCAGCCTGTGGACAAGCCAATGAAGTATGTGTGATATGATCTGTGTCTTGGCATGCGTCGTATGCTGACGACTTACCCAGAATCGAAGAGACGACCCCCAGAAAGCGCGTTCAAATTTCTCTTCGTCTCCCGTCTTCCTCTTCCGGCTATGCGTCAACTATGCCTCTGTTCAGCGTGTTTCTCCGTCTCCCCGACGTGCTGGTGTCTACAGCACATTTCCGACCGGAGGTGATGCGCAAGCTGCGCAACACTCGTGAGGATGAGATTCGGCGCATTCGCAAAGCGGAAGAGGAAGAGAAGGCCGAGGAGCGCAAGCTCGCCGCGGAGAAACTCAAGAAGGAAGAGCGGGAGCGGATGCTGCGTAACATGAGTGCCGAAGAGCAGCGCAAGTACCTGGAGCGCGAAAAGGAGAAGGAGCAGAGACGGTTGCTCAAGAAGAACACCCGGCGGGCATGATTCCCGACTTTGCGTTGTGTGTACTCTTCTACTCCTTACTTTTAATTCCTTCAGCTTCAGCTTCAGCTTCGAGCTTGTATTGATAATATTTCCAAAGGCAAGATTTAAAAGGGGGAAGATAGAAGAAAATGAAGTCAATGAGTATAATATAAACGAGTGATGTATATCAACCATCTCTTTGCCTGTCTCCTGGGGTCTGAGAACAAAGACACATGTACTGTATACATCGTCCGCTCTATAGGCGCAATGATCCCGAAGGAGTATTATTCTAACACTACCTGTGTACGTGGGCTCGGCTCTTGGCACTCAAGTCCCAACTCCCAACTTAATCTAGATGATCGGAATTCCGGGGTTCTTATTGTGGGTGGTTGTCGTCACCGTTTCGGAGTTCCGACGATAAGGTGGAGCTTGATAATTATGGTTTACAGGTATTTACATTGACCACGATACTTTATATATAGAGCTGCAGCTCAAGAAGTACTCTCTAACTTTCTTCCATTGACTGAATTCTAGGTCATTCAATTGTTTTTTTTTCAAGCACACCTACCACTCACTCACTCACTCACTTAGGTCATTTGCTTAGCTACCTATATAGTAAGTCAAGTCATACTGCATGCGCAACGTCTTTCGTCAAACCCAACCAACGACACAAGTCAAATTTTACATACTGCCTCTAATACAAAAAGGCAGGACAGGGGGAGGAGACACCTACTTAATTAAACAAACATGTCAACCCAACAAGAAAAACCCTCCTCAGTCTACGCCTCAGACCACAACCCCGCCACGATCCGCACGCATCAATGGCGCACGGCCGCCAATTCCGCGGCCTACCTCCTGCCCCATCTCAAGCCGGACATGACCATCCTCGACGTCGGCTGCGGGCCCGGCACCATCACCGTCGATCTCGCCCGGCACGTGCCGGACGGGTACGTGATCGGGATCGACTACGCGGACAAACCCCTCGCCCCTGCGCGTGCCCTAGCGGAGGAAAAGAAGATCACGAATGTGACGTTCACCGTGGGCGATGTGCTCTATCTCGATGCGTATGCGGATGATAGTTTCGATGTGGTGCATGCCCATCAGGTGCTGCAGCATGTGCCGGACCCTGTGCGCGCGCTGCGGCAGATGCGCCGCGTCGTTAAGCCTGGTGGTATCGTGGCCTGTCGCGAGACGGCTAGTATGCTCTGGTACCCGCGCCTCGAGGGCCTGAGTGCCTGGCACGACATCTACCAGAAGGTTGCCAGGGGCATGGGCGGGAACCCCGACCCGGGGTCGTATCTGCATGCCTGGGCTCAGGCCGCTGGGTTTGCGCGCACGGGTATCACCTGCTCTGCGGGTACCTGGTGCTTCAGCGAGCCGGCGGAGAGAGAGTGGTGGAGTAATATCTGGTCGGAGAGGGTTCTCGCGCCGAGTTATGTGGAGAATGCCGTCGTCAAGGGTGGGCATTGCTCTAAGGAAGACCTGGAAAGAATAGCTGAGGCGTGGCAGGAATGGGCGAAGTCGAAGGATGGGTGGTTCACGATCACCCATGGGGAGATAATATGTCGGAAGTAGTGGGGTGTAGAGTTGGAGGTTTCTGCAAGCCAAGAAAAAAAAAGTCAAAAAACAACAGAGCTGGAACGTTAGAAAACCAACAGTCATGACGGTAGACTAGTCGTGCAACACTTTTAGATGATCCCGTTAAACAAGTTGAAGGCAAGGGTAAAAGCGCAAATGTGTGAACCAAGTTCTTCTTGATTGACTCCTCTATCTTATATACACCGCCAAAATCACGTTCCCAGTTCCATGTCTGTCAATAATAGTACATCACCGAGTGACTGACTTTGACGGAGCTGTTCGATTCCAATTTGAAATCGTCTACTCATCACCGAAGAACGTCTTCTTGCCCTATTCAAGTTGTCAGTACCTAGTTCGACATGCCAGTTCTATCATGTAATTGAAGATCCAAGTAAAAGCGCCAAAACTAACCAGAACCAGACGAATCAGGGCGTAGGTGGTGACTGTAAAGCAACGCTGTCAGCAAGTCTCGACAAGAACTGTCCTCCAGATGGTCCACTTACCGAGGGTGGTGCCATAGAATGAGACGTAGTAGGGGTAAAGGATGGCACCGCTTCGTTCAGTCTGCAGATTCGAGAAGAGAATAAATGTCAGAAACACCCTGTTGTCAAGCACCTAAAAAGCAACCTAGCTGACCTTCCACCATTGGCGCTTGCCATCGTGCTGCTGGAAGAGACGCTGGTAGTACGGCACGCGGTTCTCACGGAAGACGAAACTATGGTGAAGAAAGCAATTGATCAGCATTGACAGTCTATCGAGCGTGAAAATCCTCGCGATGACTTCATCCGGTCGACGGAAAAGAAATCCACCACAACCGGACTGTGTGACACCGATCTGGGAGCAACGACGAGATCTACTCACCCAGCGAGCCGAGGAATCGTGCGGGAAACCATCTTTGCAAGCTTTGGGAAGGAAAATCTGGAGGTTCGGAGATGTAGTGGGGGACAATGGCAGGAAGAGCGATGCTGGTGCTCGTGATGCTGTGTCGGATGAGGTTCGACTTCACCTTGTCGGGAATCTCTCGGCCCGCTGTCAGGTCACCGTATTAGGCGGCGGGCATTAACAGTCACGTGATTATTAAACTGTAAACAATGCAAACTGCTGCTGCTCAAGCTAACCTGTTGGGGAATAGCCAACATGAGAATGGTTCTGGTTCTTGACATTGACAGGCAGCCTGCAAGACCTCGTCGCATCTGGTGAGATTGATTGTTTGATTTATCATTTATGCTCGATGCACTATTATAAGAATGTTTGATCCCCTCCGCAACCATTCCCATTCGCCGCTCGCTACGTCTGATGCGCCCGGCTCTGCTGCGGCTCTTGAAGAGGCCGTCAGCTGTCTACTTCTTAGGCGATCTTGTCTCCAGCCCCTTGGGCATTGAGCAATTGGATGTCAGTCGCCGATGCATCCAGTGCCAGATACGTCGGGAGCACAGGAGAGCGGCTTTTCGCGAAGATATCGCCCTTTCCGATTCTGGAGTCGACTCGACTGTTCAACAAACCCGGCCTGATCACGAAGTTGCGTCCAAACTCCATGTTTACGATATCACACCTACAGGAAAACAAAATTCTATTTCTTTCATATCAAATCAGCCATATTTATCTCAACAAGAGCAAAATCACGAGGAGCATTGGGTGCTGGACCCTGACAGACTTGAATACGAATCCGATGTGGGCCATCTGAACGACATCGGAACCCGGTTAGTAGATGATCCGAGTCGGCGGAATGATTTCGCACTATGGGAAGAGCTTCTTCGATACCGACAGCGCCATTATGGGGAGAAGGGCACGTTGGATATCTGGGAAGGCCTGACACAAAGAGTGGATGGCGTGGACCTGCCTGTTGAAGGGGAGCAGGCGGATTTCTTCTGGCAGAGCTTCGTCGAAGTGGGATTGACAAGGGAGCAGGTCTTAGATGACCTAACGGACTATGCATGGGAGCTCTGGAGAAGGACTGGAAGGCGGTGGCCTCGATTCCATGAAGCAGTTGTCGGTGGATATCTGGACCGCGGTCTGCCAATGCAGGCCGTCCGTTGGCACCGCAGACTTCAAAAACCCCATCTGTCTCATCCAAATGACATCGTGCGTGTTTTTGATCAGGCATTGTCCTGTGAGCCTCGGCATTGCGCCGGTTCGTTCCTAGCCTGTGGAAACGAGCGAGTTGACAGCTCACGTCCAGGTTTGCAGGCCTTCAAGGATATGTGTCGAGCAACTGAAGGTCACAGAATATACAATGTCGTTATTCCGGCTCTAATAAACAGGGGCCGACATGTGGACGCTCTCTTGATGCACGAGTTCCTCGTCAAGCGTCAGGACCTACCTCCCAGTTTTGAAGATATGAGGCCGTTGCTGGAGTATGCGCAACACGCTCAGCTCCCGTCTAGCAAGAAATTCAAGGAAGATATTAAAAGGATCAGAAAAAATCTGATAGACCTGCGAAGGAAACTCGCGCCTCCGGATAGCCAAGATACAGATTCTAGAGACCAGCCTCAGCCTGAGTCAGGAGAAACCGCAACTGAAGAGGAGAAGGGCGAAAGTGGTTGGATGCAGGAGAAGCCTTTCAAAGACGAGTTTGGAGCGCGACTCTTTGCTACAAAGGCTCTCACCTTGGACATGATCATCAGTGGTCTACAAATGTTCGGGGTTCCGGCCATTGGACCGCTTTCCCTCAGGGAGATGGCATTGAGGGCAAACGGGTCAAAAGACATCTTGGAGAAAATTGCGACGCTTCGCAAGGGCGGCATTGCTATACGCGACTCGGCTTTCTCGAGACTGGTTGAAAGACTGGCAGCGGAGAATAGAGACATCATGCTCCAGGATCTGCTTCACAGTGACCAGCACCCAGATGTGCTTGAAGATGCAGATTTGCAGGAATCTCTTTTGGTTTCATACTACATGGCTCGAGATTGGCGGCAGTACAACCTCACACTGACTATTCTTGGCGACATCTCCGAAGATGGACCCGACTTGCTTAACGTCCACTTTCGCAAGCACATTGCGGCCGAAGAATGGAGGGCTGCCTTGGCGACCGTGGATGAGATTCATCGGAATGGAAAGATGCTCTCGAACAGGAGCATTGATTTCATGATTGAGCATGTACTCACGCCACGGGTTCCAGGGAAAGCTCCCCACCCGAAGCGCCGTCATCAACCTGTTAATGAGGAGGCTTTCCTGATTCGAGTTCTTCAACAAGTCGCCGAGTTTGGAGGAAAGGTCAAACCAGAATTGTGGCTCGAAGCGTTGAAGCGGCTGGGGATGGCCACTTTCTGCCGTTGGGATGAAATCCGGAACCTGTGCTTGTGGCTTGCGAAGCATTATGCGGGAAGTGAAAACCCGCTGATAGCTCGCTCGAACCCCGGAAAAGCTATGGAGGGCGCCGATCTGGCAGAGCACAGAAGCATGCTGCGCCGTGTCTTCAACCCTCAGATGCAGATGGCCCTCGTCGCATGGGGATTTAAACTGCGACCCGCCACCAAGAAGCAGAAGAGGTATGAGATCCCAGGCGCAGAGGGTCAAGACCTGGTGCCTTGGGTCCGGGGACTGGTGCTCCTCCGCGAACTGCAACAACGAGGCGTCTCGATCTCGCCGGCCCTGGTTCGTCGGGCATGTCGACAACGCTTGGCGGTGCTTTTCGGCCGTCCTCGATACTCGAATCGACGTTGGAACCGGCTGTTGCGGCGGGAAAACCCTTATGATGCTTCACGAGTGGTGGGCGACTTGATCAAGGTCTGGGGTCCGTCACTGTTCGGTGGGCAGGAGAAGGACGACCTGCAAGGATTAGTCAATCCACCGAGCCCTTCCCGTTCGCTGCGGAGGAGTCGAGCTAACCAGTTGTGGGCAGCCCAGTTTTGAAATGTGGTGCATATGATATATACTGTACAGTATAGCTATATGAAATTGAAGATAATGATACCCTAATGCATTTTTTTTTAAAAAAAAATATTACTTCCAGATTCTGTAGCAGCTACTACCTCAGGTACTGAAGATTTTTACTTTTTCATGCACCTACCTCGAGAGATAAAATACTACCTATTGTTTTCCGATCAAATCTCCTCTAATTAAAAGAATGATAATCTGTTAATTAACTGAATCGATAGAGGTGATCTCCAACATCTGAGAGAGTCCAACAAAGGACTCTGTAACTATTCTACAAATGGATAGATAATTCGGCTAAATGATGACGTGAGGATCATTCGTTGCCAAAGCGACAATGCGAGCTGACGATCTACTTAAATTAAACACTGGGTCGATGCAGACATGCAGGCTGCAGCCCGTGCGCCTATCGTCAAGATCGGCATATATTTAATGTAGTACGATATCAAGAAGCTGCATCGTAACCAGAAAGAGCTGTATCTCCTGCAATTGCATTAACTATTAGCTTCCTCCGGAATAAGAATCCGCTTCGCTATTATTTAGGATTATGACAAGGCGCAAGCGGGAGCAGCGGGACGAGCGCCACGAGCCACGCGTCGTCGAGTCCTATTCTTAGCACTGCACACGAGACATGCACTACATCGCCAATCATGGAGATCCTTTGTCTCAAAATGCTCCACTGCCGCGGATCTCAGACGATCTCGACAGTGGAAGTCACACAATGGGTGGCTCAGACCTCCCCCCAGGGTCGTTGACAACGGTCGCCGGACCTTTCTTGCAGGCTGAGCCAGGCTCGCAGGCTGTGCCGGTTCAGTTGATTATTACTGTTCTGTTTATCTTCTGCCTTTTCCCAACCTTTCTTTGTCCTTGTCCTATCTCTATCAATCCTTTATTTTACGCTGAGCCCGGATCCTGAGGCTCTATTGATCTAGACCGGTCGCTCCTGAGCCTCCGGAATATTGATTCGCTGTCTACGAGTTTTGTATCTTATGGGCGACCCTGGTGACTGACGTTTAACCTGGGACAGACTGCCAACTTCTCAGGCATCATTTATCGATTTCTCCGGCCATCACAGCTTCCCCACCGTCCAGCATGCTTGGACTCAGCTTGTTTCCCCTCCTTCTCCTCCCATTCTCCTCTGCGTCGGTGCTGGCGCCCCGCAACTCGACCGCGTGTAATAACTCGCCCAGTCTGTGTGACAAGTCGTATGGGGAGATCACGCATCTGGGTGCACATGACAGCCCATTTTTGCGGGATGCATCCACTGATTACTCCACCTCGGGGAACCAGTGAGTCTAGTCTACTTTACAGCTATGTATGCCTGCATGCTGACTATTCAGGTTTTATAACACTACTGTGCAGCTCTCTGCTGGCGTTCGGTTAGTGACCGCCCAGGTCCACAACAATAATGGAGCGTGGCATCTGTGCCACACCAGCTGTGATCTGTTGGATGCTGGGACGCTGGAGTCGTGGTTGGCGGAAATCAAGACCTGGCTGGACAACAATCCAAATGAAGGTGCGGACAGTTTTCTGTTGTTGAACAGGGCTGTTGCATGGCTCGTACTGACAGTCGTTCTAGTTGTCACCGTCTTGCTGGTGAATTCGGACAACGCAAGCGCGGCCGACTTGAATACTGCCTTTGAAGCGGCTGGCATCGTGAATTACGCCTATAAGCCGACCTTTACCTCCCCGCCTGCGACATGGCCCACGCTGCAGGAGCTCATCAATGCCGGAACCCGGATGATGACCTTCGTCGCGTCCCTCTCTTCCAACTCCGGTGCGGAGTATCTCATGGATGAATTCACCTATATCTTCGAGAACAACTACGATGTCACGGCTGCCTCAAACTTTTCCTGCCAACCCAATCGTCCTTCGACAGTGGAGAACAACATCACTACCGCTTTCTCCTCCGGTCGCCTACCTTTCATGAACCATTTCCTTGATTCCTCGGAAGTTCTGGGCATCGTCGAGATCCCCGATGTCAGCGCCATCGACACGACGAACGGGCAGTCCGGCACGGGCAATCTGCTAACCGCGGCGACGACGTGCAAGAGCCAATACAACGGCCGCCAACCGACCTTTATCCTGGTCGATTTCTTCGACAGGGGCCCTGCCATTGCCACGGTGGACATGCTGAACAACGTCACCGACCCGGTTGGCCGGACTCCTGTTCCAAACACCAACTCGGATGATACCAGCAGCAGCGGCAGCGCGGGTCTGGCCGAACTCGTCAGCCAAGCCAAGAGCGGCAGCAATCCAAGCCTAGGCAATTGGATCTGGGTCGGTGGTAACTGGGGAACTCTTCTAGGAGGCGGCGTTTCTCTTTAATGATAATGATAATTAGCTATCCATGACATCTCAACCTCTACCTCTCTGTGTCCTAGGCTGTAGGATCGGGACGGGTTCTCGTCTATTTGCTGTTTTCCATTTACATCCCATTAGCATAGCGACGGCGCTCGGCGTTTGATTTTGAGTGGTTGTACCGTATTTTATGTGATGACGGTCGGTCCGACATGTCTTATCTCGGTTCATATCTGTCGTTTTATTCGACGGGTAATGTGTTATTGATCCGGTCTGGTTTAATAATGATCTCTGTAGATAGATTGATATATCCATCTGAGGCGAATAGAAAAGCCTCAGTATATTCCTGAAAAAAAATTTTCAAGTGTAGGATTCTTCCTCACCTGAGTACGGACTTGACATATTAGAATCCTATGAGATGACTCCTTTACTCCGTAGGACATCAGCAACTTATATAATTGAAGGTCCAAGGTGGAAACGTTTCCATGGAGTCTACCGTGGATCTACTACAAACCTACCATATATCTATCTACATGGGCCTGGTGCCTAGGTCGGTGCCTACCTAATGAGGTAAGCTGTGTCCAACATCTATCCTCCTCTTTCTTTTTTTTTTCCCTCTCTCTACTAAACGTAAACGTACTCTGCGTGCGAATATGAAGTCCCGGGATCCTCTTCATCCGAACGCCGAGATTGAGGGACCAAGCCCTGTTGCGTTTGTTTGAGCAACAATACCCCGTGTTTTGTGCCAGAAATCTTCCACCCAGCTACAAACAAGAGTGCCATGATATCTAATCTACCCTTTAGCTGCTGGATCTTTTCTGGTTGAAATTTTGAAATTGCAGATGGACATGACGCCTGATACAACTGAACGGAGCTTTAGCTCCTCAAGCACGAATGCCGAAGCCATCTTTCTCGAAATCAGTCGAAGGATTACAGACGTCAACGAGTCCGCTTTCCTGAAGTACGATTCTGTTCCTCCGGATACTGCTGCCTAAGTGGCTGAGTCACTTGATGAGAATGGGTAGATCGAAGCGATATCACATAGGTAGGTAGGTAGTACTGTACTTCCATCGAACTCCAGCTCTGCAGGTGATCGATTTCTGGCTGACATTTCTATTTCTCAACGGCTATCTACAGGACGAACTATAACGCGCTACGCAGGGATTCGGAGTCCTGATCAGGCCACCCTTTATCCATGACATTACTTCTGCTTGGCTTATAAAGGAGGTCTCTAGAATGCTGGAGACGCAATTTCTCAGCACCGCTGAGTGTGAATCGCTTGTTGTCGTGAGCGGCACCAGTGCGTTACTCTGAGGCTCTCTTTATTCCCCCTTTTCCCCGCGCATGCTCACCTGAAGTTACATATGTAGCGTTCAACAGCTTCTCACTGTCCTACACCGGCTCACGTAAAGAGCCAGACCTCTATATCTTACCATACGGCCAGACTCTCCCATCTCTGGTGGGTGAAGCCGGATGGAGCGAATCGCGAGCACAGTTACAACGCGACATGGAACTGTGGCTAAGGGGAGGAGCGGGTGTCGTTAATCTGGTCTTTCTTTCCACGTGGACCAAAAACAACGGTCGAGTTTCTGGAACCTTGGAAGTCTGGGACCTCGATAGGACCGGGAACGCGAGACTTTTGCAGAGTGAGGTAAGTAAGCTATTGTAATCAATCATTTGAGGAAACCAACTACGACGATGGCTGACAATCTCTCTATTCAAGGGTATATTTCCTATCCCTCCACCGCAGCCAACAAGACTGTCAGAGTCACCCGGCGACAGGTTATGGGCGCCGCTTTGCCGCCGCGAGCAACCCAGACGACCCATTTGACATGCCGATTGACAATCTTCGAGCAGTTGCGCGTCGTCTAATCGAGCTGCAAGAAGGACTCATACCTGCCTAGAAATGGCATTTTATTATGATGAAGAGAATGGACGATATCGATTCTTTTCAACAGGTTGTGAGTCTGGAGTCCGCCCGGTTACATCATCCTGTCTAGCACACCCTTAGTGGCAGTTCCATTCTCAGGTAGGATGGTTAGAAGATTTTGCTCCCAGGTAGTGAGAGCTGGTAGAGCCTGAGTTCATATCGCAACTCAGAAATCTTCCAACTCAGCTAAAAAGAGCACTCTTTTTAGCTGTAGGATCTTTTCTGGTTGACAGTTCATAACTCCTAGAAGACTAAGAAATAGAGACAGACCATATAGATCGGAGGCAAATAGAAGACTCAGTTTATTCCCAAAACACCAATGTCTTAAGCCTAGTTAGGTTTACATAGGTATCATAATATACCTCCTTATTAAGTAGGTATATAAAATTGATTAATATCATCTACCGTATCGATTTGTTTTGTTTAGTCTAGTTTACTCCTTTCCCAACAACTTGTTCACGGCAGCCACTTTATCCTCGAATGACTGATGTTTGTCGGTTCTGGAGGATTGTCAATCAATCAGCCCCAAGCAAGAAGCAGAAGCACCTTAGATGCGAAAATAGAAGGAATGTCTGATTTTTTTTCTTACCTCGATCCCACCCGGATATCCGACTGGATTCTGACAATCCCTTGCTGGTGCAGGATGGTATGAGCCTGTCCGATAACCTGGTGAACTTTGTCCCATGGTCCTTCTGTATGTACCATCATCATCAGTTAGTTGATAACCGCTTAGTGATTTTTTTTTCTTTACGCAGATCTAGGATAACGCACCCAACGTCGTCCCAGCAGAATGCATCACATATTTCAGTCCCGATTTCTCGACCAGACGCTGTACGTCGGCGATCTGAGCGGAGACAGAGGGAGAGGCGGTTCCTATCTAGATAGATGAAAAAAAAATTTTTTTAATATACTGAAATTGATTTTTTTTAATAGTGAGGAAGAGACAGACGTACAGGAATCAAACAAAAATCCGCCGTGCAGTGATCCGGTGTGGGGATGTTCTCGATGGAGGTAAAATCAGTAGACGATGAGATCGACATTGTGTCTGTCTGACCAAGTCACTACTCTATCTATTTATTCTTCTTGCTTTCCGTAGCGAGGTGATTATGAATTGATTGATCATGTCGAGTATGAAAGTGATGGAAATGAGATACTATTATAGCGTGGGGTTAGTGTAGTAGATCTGGAGTACCAATGGTAGGACTACAGATTTACATGCTTATGTAAAAACTACGTCAGGAGCTAACTAAGCCATTATTGTCGTGTTTTTCCACTCGTATGGCGTTTAAAATACCCGACAGATACGAACGCAATTCCTATAATACCTAACCCCGGTCAGGCGCTGACTTAAGCTAAGATAGTGCGGTGGTGGGGTCTGACTTAGTATATCCATCGTGGATAGCCAAGTATACCTAAAACCAGTCCTGTCATAGTAAATCTGGATGCTAGATAATCGATGCAGTGAGTTGTAACACGTACGTACAATCCAGTCTAGCTAGTTGTACTGGTTCTTTTCATGACTTCTACCATTCCTGCGCCGTAGTACACCAATGGATACAGTTCTGTAATTTTACTTCATCCGTCTTGGCAGTGATTGGAGGTTGAACGCATTCCTCCTTCCCTGCACATCTTACGATCCGTTCAGCCGGGTCACCACTCACCACAGCTGTCGCCCAGCCTGTCGTTCCTGTTGTTCCACCTCGTGTATTCCCAGAGTTGGGTGCAGCCGGACAAGTGGACATGCTCAAATCTCTCTTTGTCGAGTCACCTGAATAATTCAATCCACGGGTACCCGCCTTCCGCCTGGTTCATCCATTCCATTGCTCACCGCTGGATTGGCAGTGCTGGCATCAACTTTTTGGGCTTGTCCTGTTTCCTCGCGTCTGTCTCTCCTGTGCTTCCCCATGTCTGCCTCGAGGGGTTTGCAGGGTTCCATCTCACTCTCTAAACCCGGTCAAGATCTACTACTATCACTACTCCAGAAGTCTACAGGCCTTGCAGCTGCCCGCAGGTCACTCCATCCCGGTTGGCTGACAACTGCTTAGCTGCATCCTCGCAACTCGCGTCATTTGTTCACTTCTTTCAGTATCAGTGTTTTTCTTTTTCAGTCCTACACGTCTTCGTCTGTTTTGTCCTATTGAACCTTACTGCATTGGGTTTCCGTATGTGACTGATCTTTTTCTGTTCTGTTGCAATCTGGGAGGCTATTGTGCTGTTCCGTTTTCCATCGTCATAGTCATCGCTGTCGTCCAATTGGCAGCATCCGGTGTTTGGTGATTGTGTGTTTGCTAGACTGCCAGTTCACCTCACTTGCATCTAGCATCTGCATGCTTGATTTTAGTGAGGTTTTTTCTGTTCCCATTTCCAATTAAAAGACACAGACAAAGACCTTGAATCGCTTTTTCTGCATTTCACCCCGAAAACTGTTTTTCCTTGTCATTGCTTTTCTCATCACGTCAGAGGTCAGTGAGGCTATGGTCCGTCTCCAAGATCAGCTCTGGCCCAGATATTTCGATCCTCCAGATGACACCCGCTCTCATTCCCGAACTTCCGGCGGGAGTGCAGCTACTCTACCTGGCCGAGGGTGGTGCCAATATTGTCTATCGCATGCTGCTTCCATCCGTTGACATCGCGGCTTCGTCAGAGATCGCACCGACGGCAATCGACGAGCCTGGCCCAGCCGCTCTGCTGGAAGGAAAGCTGCTGCGCCTGCGCAAAGACGTCAAGTACGGGATCCCCTATGAGAAGACAGCACGGAACTTCGACAGCAAAGTCCGTCCGCTATTCAAACCAGAAGAATTGGTCGATCAGACGCTCGTGAGGTTGCCAGCCGGACTCGTTCATCGTTGCAATGAGCAGCTGCGTGCCAACGAGAGGAAGGGTAAACGTCCGGCCAAGCGCCATGGCGTGTACTTGTCCACCACCGAGCATTTTGGCCTGCTTATCACCGATATGACGGATGCAAATGACCTGAGAACCACGGTTGCCGAATTTAAACCGAAGTGGCTGATCCAATCCCCTTCTGCTCCGAGCAACGCCAAACGGTGCCGGACCTGCGCGCTGCGGGAGATGAAGAACCACAAAGCCCTGCAGGCGGGATGCAAAGAAGAGCGGTCTTTTTGTCCACTGGACTTGGTCTCTGACAAGATGGAAGACGTGCTGCGGGCAGTCCGGTTTATCAAAGGGTGTTCTGATCCGCACCGTTTGGCCCGGGCTCTCTACCGGAACAGGACGCTGTTGAAGCTCCGAGAGTATCAGAGAAAATGGAACGATGTGGGACTTGTCAGACATCCAGCGCACTCGAGTGAGATGTCATTCGCGATGACCTTGAGAGACTGTACAATGTTCATCAAGGTGCGTTGCCCTAGTAAATTCAGAGCATAACGAGGCTAACAATCTGCAGATGCCCCCGGATGAAAACCAACCCGTCGAAGTGCGCTTGGGTGACCTCGATCTCAAGTCCGCAGCCGGGGGCAAGGCCCAATACTGGCTCGATATTGAGAACCAGCTCATCCAGGAGGGATGGTATACAGGGGAGAAATCATGTCAGAGTCATAACGAATGCGCTTTGCAGGGAGCGCGTAGAGAACCTCGTCCAGAACCTCGTCCATTGTGGTGAGGCAGTGTCCGCTGATGATTTCGCATTACATCCACCCTAATATTTCACAGAAGGTCTTTTACCATATCTTTCCTCGGGACTGCGTATGTGTATGTACCTGATGATAATAATAATAATAATAATCATCATCATCATCATCATCATCATCAGCATCAGCATCTAACACAGCATCATGCACCGGCACTGTCATCGTTGTCGTGCTTAACCAGGAACAACTGATCGGCCAACTTGGTCAACACAATCATTTCCCGTATCCTTCAAGGCTTACTTGATGTCTGCCAGCAGCTGCTCCGATAGGGCCGCCTGGGGTCGCGAGTAGACATCGATACCTGCGGGTGTGAACAGCGTGCGAGCAAAGTAAGTCACCACCCAGTCTGTCGCCGAAGACTCGCACGCGGCCCCCTGGCCGTACCTACATATAGTCTGTAAGTCGGGGGAAATGACACTCTTTTTGGCGTCAACTTACGCCGCTTTCCACATCTTTTCCCCTCACATGACAAGGACCTTGCTGCTTTTTTTAGTTTAAAAAATTTGGCAAAATTATGCAAGTACATATATACCCTACTAAGAACCCCAATACTTATTAATTATAATATCCTATTTCTTTTTACCCAATATTCTAGACATATTAGTATTATTTATATTATACATTACTAAGAAACCATTCTATCTGCTCTTTTCTTTTTTTAAAAAGAATTTTATCTTTATTTGCTTCTGTCTATAACTATATATTTAAAACTAAATAAATTTAGCTGTGTCTAGGATTTCCCATAGGAAAATGGAAATTCTAAAAGGCGTCCTTTCCATGCCAAGAATTTCCCATAGGAAATCTCATAGGAAATTGGAAATCCTATAGGATTTTCCATGTGAAAATGGAAATTCCTAAGTGTCACAGGTAGTGACACCAACAGACCATCCACAAGGTAGCAAGTACACTCACATAGAGTAGCCACTAACCTGACAGATCTATATCTATGGACTGTCTATACTAGTTAAGGATAATCTATTACTTTATATATAGAAACTTAGTATGTTATATGACTAAGTCCTATAAGTATAAGATCCATTTGCACTTATCCACAAAACCTATATAGGACTTATACTTAGTAAGTGTAAACTATATATTTTTATGGCTTGCACACATAGATCTAAGCTCTGAATATATACTTAAAAAATTTTTTTTTTGGCTGCTTTATGGCCAAACAGGAATTACACACTCAGACTAATAAGGCTAAGTCTATGATTTTTATATAGGTACTCATAGGCTCTGAGTATGAGCCTATTTTTATAAACAGGACTCAGATCTATATATGAGTATATATATAAAAAAAATACAGGGCTCGGCTTGTGAGTGTGAGTGCCAAAACCCCGGTCGATCTCGGCTCACGGCATCCCTACTCTTGCACATCTAATATTGGAGTGGTGGAAATGCCAAAACAGCGGAATTTAGTGGTATATATTCTAAGATAGGAAAAGGCTGTTTTCCAGAATAATATAAAAGAGAGTTGACAGGGAGCCAGTAAAAGAACATTAATATGGGGCACCCTACTCATCATCATATTGTGCCTCTAATCTAACTAATAGATCAAAGGAGGGAAGTGCCGTCAATACTCCAAGGATGTGAGTATTGCTTATCCTTACACGTAGGACAGGGCACTGCAACGTCTGGCTTTTCTACTGAATGCCTCTGCCGACATACCTCGATGCTCTCTTGGCAAAGGAATGGAATGAACCTCTGACTTTATGCATTGGTCTATAGGTATATATGTTCAAAATTGGGACAAGGGGGAAAAAAAAGCCTAACCTGACATTTATGTCGAAAAGTTGCTCTGCCTCCAGTGTAATTGCAGTTTTGCCCATGTTGTCAGCACGCAGTTCACTATGTGCCAACCGTTCTATTCTTCTAAGGTGCGCTTTTTGCTATTTCCAGATGGCATGACAACAGGGAGAAATTCAAGAAATGCATTCGGAATATATTGCCATAATTTTGGTAAAGATCGATTATTTAGATATGACGTTCATCTGCCTATTCAGTACATGCATACAACTACGGCCCAACTGCGCTCCTAAGGGGACCTGATTCTTAATAAATCCATGATGGGGGCAACAATCAGACCCACAAGGCTGAACTATTACGGCGACAATAGCTATTGTGCTCTCTATCGATGTCCTCAGCCATGCTGCATGGGCATACGGCCAGTCAGCTCCATTTGAATCGAATTCGGCATCTACCTCAGTTAACAAGAGATTAAATCTAGTCTTCGAGTCCTGTCTGAATACTCCACGCGCTCCAGGTATGTGGATTATAGAGTCATATGAACAGAAAAAACAGGACTAATTAATTGACAAGACCTAAGAAGGAAATAGTGTCAATTAATCAGGTTCTATCTATCTATTGTTTATCCTCTATCCTCTATGGAATTCTAGGTCTAGCCAAAGAAAAGAAAAGAAAAAGAAAAAGAAAAAAAAGAGAGAGAGAAGAAAGAGAAGAAGAAAGGAAAGAAAAAGAGAGAGATTTGGCTGATTGCTTGACAGTAACTCATACATCTTCCATGCCATACACATCACATCAGTCCTTCCACGTAGTCGAGGGTGTTGACTGATTCCAGACGGAATCCATGTGTGATCTCTTACCACTCCCACCCCGCTGGGTGGTTTTCATCACCGCCTCTGACCAACCCCCACCTGAAGTATTCGACATCACTCCACTTTATATCTCCTTTGGACTTAGAGAGATCCACTGCTGCATCCCAGTCCACGAACCAACTTTGGACAACATCATATTAGTCCGTCTGTTCTAAGGGAAGGTATACTATTATTGAAGAGAACGTACCATTTGTTCTGATTACGGTCCCAGAGGAGGTTTTGCCTGCCAGGGTCGGTTTGCAGCCATCCACAGCGGACACAGTCACTATATTGAGACTGGCGTTACACTGTATGTCTCAGCTATAAAGGAGATGGCGAACTGGTTGGTGTCTTACAGATCTTCTTTAAAGGCTTTTCTGATGTTGTCACGGTTCTTATCCCAGAAGGGATCAACCCTAACCCTAGCACCTGGTCCCTCCCCCAGAGGAACGCCTGGACACTGCGTCATGAGGATAAACCAGATATGCAGATTTTCCTCCGGTGACTGCTTCTGGGTTATCAGCTTCGGAGCTGATTTGCACCCGCTTTTAGCTAGCCCGGCCAGTGCTTTGATCTCCTTCAAGATCGTACCGCCCACGAATTTCCTTACCTCTTCAAACTTCCCAGAGGATTCCTGAGGGCCAGGAGCAAGGGTCCTGTAAATTTTGATTTGTGGTCAATGAATGACTTGAATCCATGGCGATCAAAAGTGTCTGCCTGAACGGTAACATACAGCGTCGTGATTTTGATTACCGCCCATTCCTTTGGAGCTGAACCGTCCCTATCGCAGAGAAACACGAATTGCTCCTCGAGGGCTTCCTTCACCGTACCAAAGTCTGGTAGGAACGCGACGCATGGCATCTTGTGGTCGAGCTCCCGAGACAGTATCCAGGTTGATGAGGCTTCGGCAAATTCCACCTTTGTGCCTACCACGAACTGCATTTTTAAGTCCTAGAGGACAGGAGAATATCTTGGATGATACGAATAGTGGTCTTGTTGTCTCTGCTAGGGTGGTTTCAAGTAAGGTCCTGGATATACGATGTACCAGGATAGGGTTCAATAGAAGGAAATCTCCTGTTGGCTTTTAATTTTAATACACACGATAGGCAGTATGGAGGAACAGGACCTGTCGATAGTTAACTGTATAGGAAAGGGGAAGGAAGGAAGGGAAAACTCCATTCTTTTCCCTCTCTTTTTGAGATATGACTCTTTGAACTTGATGACTGACTGCATCTTTCGAAGATAGTGACTGTCTTCACGGAACCGGTCATTTCCCGATATCATGTTATGGAAAAAGATAGATCCTGTCTGTGGCAAGACTGCCGTCATAACAGTGAATTGAATTCATTTGATGGACCCAGTTTATATTTCTTTGCACACGCTGCTTCGTTCCTTCACACAGACAGTGGCAAAAAGGTACTGCCGAACATTCATTTTGACTCATTCAGGTACTACTGGGTCTGTCTCACTCTATTGTGAAGAAATTAGTCCCAGTTCCGACTATATGTTATAAATACCATTGACGAGTACGTCTGCAATTCCTATTAGGAAGCAATTTTTTGCGTGTCAACTGCTATCAGAAAGCCAGAGGAGCACATAAGTAATTGATACTCATTTAAGCAAGTGAAGACCAACTACCAAGACAGGTCCAGACAAGATTTTTTTTCACATTTTCCTTCAGTATCTATGGTCACCAGCTCAAAATTCCCAAGTTGGACGACCCGGTCCTAGATTATAGTGAGCTGCGTAGATCAATCAGGATACACATAAACCTGCTCTTTTCTACCTATTCGTTACTATAGTTAGAGTCATTGCAATATCTTGACTCCCGACTTATAAAATTATAAAGTAACATTTAGTGGAGCGGTGTTGAGTTATTTAGATACAATATCTCCTGGATTTGATCTTGATAGCAAGACCTCAGATTTTACACTCGTGAAAATGCCTAAGAAGTCAAATGATTTGAAAGAGATGTAACTATCATAGTACAAGAAGACAGAGCTCGAGCAATATTTCTATCGTAATTTATCAGCAGCGTTTTGTTGATTTGTTTGTTTGTTTGTTTTTTCTTGTCTCAAGGGTTATATATAAGTCTCTACTTGCATATTTTCTTTTTCTGGACTGTAGAAATTGGTCTAAGCCGCATACAGCCTGACTGGAAGTGATTTTCGATTTCGATCTCCTTGGCGAATTGCTTGACGTCATGACTAACCCTGCTTGCGTTTGAAACCCCTTGACGGTAATGTGGTCAAATAGCAACATTAACAGACACAGCACCTGCCATTGCAGAAGCTACCTCGCTAGAAAAAAAACAATAATACTGAGTTGTGACCAAAAAAAAAACCATTATTTCCAGCCATTTTGGCGGACCCCATCATGGAAACCCGACCCGATTACTTAAATAGGTAATATGCTAGCATAATATGGAATAGTATAAAACACTAATCTGAAAAGGTGAGACCACGCACACACAAAACCCGAAAGCAACTAACCTAGTGTTTTCCTACATCCAAAGATAATCAATATTTAATCTCTGATCCTTATGAGAGATCAAAAATACAAAAATTCCGCCAATTTTGATGAAAATTTAATGACTTAGTAGTGACAGAACCCCTTGGTATCTAACAAAAGCGACAAGGATGGCGCCTAACCGAAATGGTTATATCACATGATCGCTAAACCTCAACCAGCCTGATCCCGCGCCCAATGCCAGGACCAGCCCGTCGAAGCTTTTCTGTCCGCTACTGCTTGGTCAACGCCCCTGACTGATTGCGCCTTGGAGGACGTCAGGCTCTGGTAGGTGACCAGGTCAGAAAGATGAGCTGTATCTGTTTCTGTTTCTACCTGCTCGTTGACTGAGGTGGATGTGGATGTGGATGTTGATCTACCAGACGGCGGCAACCCGTATGTGATGCGCACGTTGCGTTTGGAGCGCCACATGGGAAGCGTCGAGTAGGTCACGTTCCAGGGAGAGGCAGTGAGCCATGCGATGGGGGGAGGTGAGAAGTCAGCACCAGCACCAGCACCATGATGATTGTTGCTGCTGCTGTTGTTGTCAGACAAGCGCAGCACGGAGGGTACTCGAAGACGAACAGAGGTTGACATTGTTGTGTAGGGCTACTTTCTTACTAAGAATGAGTTATGGTGCTGATCAATGGCTATTATGACACCAGATGAGACTGATTCTCGAGGTTTGGACAGTTGTATTCGGATGTGTTGTGGTTGTTGACCTGCAGGGTTGACTAGGAGAAGTTACAGAACAACCTTCTTAGTGCTGAGTAGGCCATGAAACTGAAACGTGATCTCAGACAATCTTAATTGAGGCTTGACAGATACTGTCCTCAGGTAACTAGATGGCTAAATAATCCATTCTTGTCCAGCGGTGCTGGTGACGGATTTAGCCCCGTCCTGGGGAAGGAGATAATTCCGCGATTTGTCAGCCTTTTGGAATTGCGACGAAAAATCTGACAAATCTGGAACAGTGGAAACAAACACATTGGAAACATGCAATCATGCCAAGCACCCAAGAGATCTTTTCTGTGGCTTTAGTAGTGGCACCGGCCATCTGCCAGACGGCTGTAACTGGCTGAGATATATCCGAAAGACATCATCGAGTTCCAGGACTGGACTATCGGATATAGTAGTTTGTAAACATTTGATGGTATTCCAGTGGAATTATTAATCGTATTTCCGACGGTACCAGCAAATGCGACATTTGAATAGTATCTGACTAATTCCTTTGCTATCTAACTAAATCCGTAGAATTATTAATTACTCCGTTCCTGCAAGGCACAGGATATAATTATGCAGTATGTTCAACTTCCGCCCTGATTTCTAACCCGCGAGGGACTGTTCCGCTGTGGACTTTTATCTCTTGCGCTCTAATACCTAACAGACTGCAGGTAAGAATTTCAACAGACCCACTTCTAACCACAATTGACTGATTGATCCCATCAGATTGCGTGCTTCTTGCTTGTCGCTGTCGTGCGACGGCCCCACGGCTCGATATCGACCGGCATTCCTTCATCCTGTCGTCAGGAACTGTTGGTTGATCAGACTGAACTTTCTTCCTCATCGTATCAAATCAATTAATTGCCTTGAAAATCAGCGTGTGATCTGTCAGCTGGATTATTAATTCACTTCCTGGTCTTGTCTGGTTGAATTTTCATTCTCAATTATATCTTCAATATGGCCTCCTTGTTCTCCTCCTCCACTGGCCTGCTTCGATCTCCATCTAGTTCCCTGGCGATCCAATCCTGGCGTGCTACTAGGTCTGGCATTAAGGTTAATACCCACCTGTCTCTAGCGACTATATCTACTCGCGCAAACCCCGCCTCGCGGTCGACCCCTCGATCATCAACATCAACTGACCGCTGCTGCCATTCCTCCGTGAGATCCTTCTCTACCTCCCCGACCACCATGTCTGCCACTGCCACCGACACCCTGATCGAGCTGGCCAAGGCCCGCCGCACCTACTACAAGCTGGGCAAGAAGAGTCCCGTGCCGGACTCGAAGATCGAGGAGCTCGTCAAGACTGCCACCCTGCACATGCCCAGCTCCTTCAACACGCAGTCGACGCGTGGTCGTGCTGCTGCACGAGCACCACGACAAGCTGTGGGACATCGCCATTGCCGCGCTGGGCAACCTCGTCAAGACGGGGGCGATCCCGGAGGAGCTGTGGAAGAACCAGACCCTGCCGAAGTTGGAGGGGTTTAAGGCTGCATATGGGACGGTAAGTTGTTTCCATTGGTATCATCTTGCCGGTATCACCCGCTAATGTCACATCAGATCCTCTTCTACGAAGATCCCGCACACATCGGCCCTTACTCGGAAAAGTTCGCCGTGCTGAAGGACCACTTTGGCCCGTGGGCAGAGCACTCCAATGCCATGCACCAGTGGTTCCGTAAGTTCCTCCTCTTCAGCACCAACAAAATACATTATAGAGAGATAGACAGCTGACTGACTGCTCCAGTCTGGACCGGTCTCGAATCCCTCGGCTTCGGCGCCAACCTGCAACACTACAACCCCCTCATCGACGCCAACGTCGCCAAGGAGTTCGACCTGCCCCGCGACTGGCGTCTCATCGCACAGCTGGTGTTCGGATCGATTGAGGCGCCCGCCGGCGAGAAGCAGTTTAAGCCGGTGGAGGAGCGGATCCGGATTTTTGGCAAGAAGGAGTGAAGTAAATAAATAGACTAGAAGATTTGTCTTTTTTTTTTAGCGTGTGTATGCGTGTCTACATTAGATATTTAGGTATTTTAGATTTTTAATTGATTAATCTATTGATCACTACCTCTCCTAGGTAGGTGATAATTTTCCCGACGAGGAGAATAATAATAGTAGAGTATATTAAAGTATAAGAGACACAGAAAAGTCAATGAGTGACTAATTGCATAGGTAGTCATGATGTTGTATAGTATTAGTATGTTAGTAGTACAGTACAGTATGCATATGGTATATGCTAACGATGAAATGTCTGTCCTCTGCCATCTTTCTTTGCGCATTTCACTATCTGTTTCAACTTGTGGGATGTTGTCCCGTGCGCGAGTCGTTCATGTGTTTCGTATCGTGAAGTCGTCTCATTTCGTCTCGTTTCTCTGGGTATTCCAAGATTCTCTCGAATGTATTCATTACGTAGCACTTGATAATAGGTATATATCGGTGTCGTGCCGTATGTATGTTCCTACCTAGATAGGCAGGCATCGAAGGAAGGGCCCTTTAGTGAAGGGTTAACCGTTGGCTCGACTTAGATAGTCCGTATCTCTGTCTGTATCGTGTATGGACCCTGTAGGTTGTAGGTAGGTTGGTATGTTGGTTGTGTTGTGTTGGTAAGGATAATGATGGCTGTACCGCTAAGGGTCGACTTCGTTCATTCGTTCATTCGTTCGTTCCTTCCTAGGTTCTTCTTCTCAATTTTTTCCTATCCCCTTTCATTTCATTCATCCAGTTCCCCATAGCATTCCTCGTTCCGAATTTTTTTTGACGATCGATCGATGATTGATGGATGGTATTATTGTAGGATATCCTCCTTCTCATCCTTTTTTTTTTCACCATAGGGAGGTTCTTTCCTTCGTCCGTCATTCATCATCCGGTAATAGGTAGAAAAAAAATATGTACTTGTTCGTGCCTAATCGATTCAAGCTTTGTCGACAAAGCTAGCTTGTATGCACCTAGGCTAGCTTCCAGGTCGTAGAAGGTCATCGTCGATACCCCTGCCCAGCATACCTCCCGCGCGGAAAATTGTACTCGGAATCCAGATGGCTCTTGGCCGCCATCAGGGGCGCCCACGAGGTGGCCCATTTTTCGCGCACGGCGCGGAGACTGAGGTGTCGTTTTATTCTGCTGAGGAGGGATGATGATGATGATGAAGATGGCATGATGTTGGTGCTGGTGTCGGTGCTGGTGTCGGTATCGGTATCGTAGGGTGTTTCTTTGTCGTTGTGTTGGTATTCCATCATATATACCAGGGATGTGTTTTATATGATGTTGGTGTTGAGGTCGGTAATTCTATGCAGTATATTTATTTATACGGAGGATAGGTTGGAGAGTGGAGATATATGCGCAAGCTGGTGCAGTTATTTATCGCTGGGATTTTTTTTTTTCGAAAAAAAGATAAAGGAGATTGTCTCGTCCGAGTAAACACAGGAAACAATCGCGATTAGGATCTCTCTAAATTGTCTGGATATATCTGCATATATATGTCTACTTTTTTTGTCGGGTGATGACGTACGGCATTTTCTCGGCCAGTTATCTGATATCGGAGTTGTCGCCGCTCAGTTGCCACCTGCCCGACTCCACTCCGGTTGAAAGAAATATGTACATTTTCCTTTGCAGCCCGATTGGTTGCGACATCTATTGATTTGATGCCTCTGATTTGCCAGATGTCAGCTCAGGTGTCAGCGCTAGTAGTTTTGTTACCCGACGTGGTAATATTAAAATGACTCGGCCGACAGTCAGTGTCCTGGCGGATGTAGTGTCGTGTTGGTGATAGATCCCTAACCTATGTATGTATGTACAGTATACATGCTATGGATCAGAGCCAATGGTTCCTTTTTTTCTATATTCCGTAGCTATAGCTATACCTATGCAGTACAGAGCTCCGTTACATACCTTATACGCTCCACTCCGCATTCGCCTGCCAAGAAAAGGCTAAATCTACATATACTCCGTAGACTGTGCATACAATATGCAACCTTAATCATCTGAATTTCATTCTCGATATCATTATTATTATTAGAGTCGACAGAATACTGCAGTCTGATCCAACACGGCCATACTTTACAATGGCCGTCGATGTGCCCTCAGCGGATGTCGACTCGTGAGCGGCCACTCAAGCGCGTGTGCCAGGCATGTGAGCCATGCCGGTAAGTTCATTCCTGTACTGTGACCTCGACATCAATCTAACTGCTACAGGCGCAAGAAGAGAAAATGTTCCGGCGAGCAGCCCGTCTGCTCGCATTGTGCGCGCTTACGGCAAACTTGCAGATACCGTAACGGACGCGGTTCTCCCAGACTGACTTCTCCTGTGGATGGGGTCTCAGTTTCAACAACTCATGCTGAGGCCCCTCCAACTGTGGTATGACTCGGACTGAAGAATAGAACCGGACAATTCCGATCTGATGTCTATCTAGGAGGATCGTCTTGGCAGCTTAGAGGCGAAGATGACCGAAGTGCTGGAGAGCCTGGGGTAGGTCTGGTCTGACACACGACGAATTGTTAACTAATCCACTCCAGACAAATCAATCGACATAATCCTTTCCCTCCACCATCGACACGGAGAGCTGTCTTTAGATCAACTCAAGAAACCCAAGTCTCGACAACGTTGCCTCCATGGGAAAAGGTGGTCTCCATTGCTGAGCTGTACTTGCTCTACTGCGATTGCCAGCCCCTTCCCCTTTTCCACAGGGCTACTTTCCTGGCCAGCCTGGGACAACGCGACCCTGAGGTCACCTATGCGGTTCTGGCTTTGACAATCCGTTTCTGTCCGCAATCCTTCTTTCAAGACACTGATAATGTCGCCAATTTGATAACTGCTTACGCCGAATCTGCACGGGCCCTCGTCATCAAGAGGGTGCTGGAAGGCCCGGTCGAGCTTTCAACCCTGCAATGTCTCTGTCTGTTAAGCTTGGTTGACTTTACTAGTAGGACTACCGCTCTTTTACTCCTTTACAAAGACTAATGCGACTGCAGATGGAAATACTCATCGTGCAAGTATACATAGCAGCTTGGCTATGAATCTGGCCAAATGCGCCAACTTGGGTTCCGAAGTTCAGCGCGTGCCTAGCCAGGTGGCTCGCGAAGAACGCCGGCGTTGCTTCTGGAGCATCTGTCTTCTGAGGCGCCTTCACGGGGAGGAATTCCACATGCTCGACTTGACCAGCGAAGACAGCTTCCCTGCGTGGCCCGAAAGTACCGGCATGCCACCTGATATTCGTGTCTCTGATCACTCGGGCGTCGAAGCTCGACTGACTCGCAGTATGAAGGACGAAGGCATTGTCGCTTATGTGATTATGCTCACCGAGGTCTTCTCGAGAACGGCCAGATATATCAAGCGCCGCGGGAAGCCCAATGATTTCCCGCTCTGGTCCCCCCAATCCGAATACTCCAAAATCATCTCTTTGCAAATGGAAGTCGAGACGCGGATGCCCTATACCCATCGTTTCAAGTATGCTAACCTTGCCGAGAGATCGACCGAAGACCTCCAGTCAAACCGCGACTACTGGGGTCCTTGGTTCCTGAATCAATTCCTGTACCACACCATCCTGTGCCTTCTTAATCACCCGCTTCTCCTGTCATTAAGCCTTCGAAATTTCCGCAGTACAATCCCTGAGATCTTCCTTCAGCATTCGTCGGACCTAATATCGTCGCATACAACCTGGATCATCCACTTTATCAAATTCTTTGACGAGAAATCTTTCAAAGTGTCGGATCCGTTCCTCGGATACAGCGCTGCTGTGGTGGCCACCATTGAGCTACAGCTCAGTTTCACGGAAGACAGCGCCATTCGCAAGGACAAGCAGGATAGGTTTACAACCTGCGTGAATTTCGTGCGAGAATTGGGGAAACAGTGGCCACACATGGCGCGAATGGTAACCTTTCTATCTGAGATTTCATCTATTGTCTACTAATATGTAATTATAGGCAGATAAGTTACAAGATCTGAAAGGAGCCGTCTCAGCATCCTACCTACCCTACGCACAGACTCAGAACAAGAGCCTGCTCATTAATCTAACTCGTTTCTGGGAGATTTTGGACTACTCGAGTGGGTTCTCAGATATTGCTGGACGTCTCTTTGGCCCGTCTCTGTACTCCGAGCCTCCTGCTGCTACCCCTGAAGTCTCAAGCACGTCGCCTCTGCCTGAACCCACGCGTCTTGGAACGTCGCAGAGGACATCGCAACAAACGTCTCGGGACGCTAACCTTCTCTCTGGACATGCTGGCCAGTCAGTGGACGCAGGAATCTCGACTACGTCTCTGGATCTTATCAATGACGAGTTTTCCATCCTTGCTGAGAACTTCTTTTCCCAGGGTCAGGATTTTCTTCGAAATGCGGAGGATTGGTTCAACACGGGTAACTTGTGAAAACTCGAGATGCGGAGATATACGCTCTAGATTTCCGTTCTGCGACAAGCTTACAGATGTCGCTTCAGTTCTGGCTTGAAGAGAAATACCTGGTCTACGCCAGGACTTTTGGCCCAGGCCTATCTACTGTATAGTTTTTATCTACTTTCCAGGTAGGCTCCCTACCATAGTTCTCGCCATATTTCCCATCATATCCCTTACTAATATGCGCGCTCAAGAAGTAGATGACCTGACTAAATGCGGTCAAACTAACCGTTTGATGAAGACATTATTGGATGCAAATCTTCTGCTATTTATACCTCTAATGCTGCCTTGAATTGCTTCACGAATTCCCAGACTTCGATAAAAGTATTATACAACGGCGCAGGTGCTACTCTCACGACGTCCGGCTCTCTCTTGTCGCAAACAATTCCAGCATCTTCCAGCTTCTGCGCCACTTGATTGAGTAGGCCCGGCTTGAGCAAAAGACTCAATTGAGCTCCACGTGCGCAGGGATCCGATGGAGTAATGATGCGGAATGGACGCGATTCGTCTGTCGTCCCATCTAACAAAAGGTGTTCCAGATATGCTGTCAGGAGAACGGACTTGGAGCGGATTTGAGCCATGGAGGTCTCATTAAACACCGAGAGAGCGGCGCAAAGACATGCCAGATCCACCGCTGACGGATTCGAAACCTGGAATCCCCCTGCCCCTGGAATTGGCTTGAACTCTTGAAGGCATGCGTCAGTCTAGAGTGGACGTAGAGGGAAAGCTGGACTTACTATTGTCCATCTTGAATCGGACTGCTCTGTCCCCTCCATACCACCCTGTCAAGCGGTGTCTGTAAACGGGTTTGTCCTCGCCCTGGCTGTAGTCGACGGTGCCGTGTCGTTCATGAACGAACAGGCCTGCGATTGCACCGGGCCCGGCGTTGCCGTATTTGTACGTACACCAGACGGCAAAATCGACGTTCCATTCATGCAGTTTGATTTCAACGTTTCCGTACGCATGCGCCAGATCCCATCCGACTACGATGCCGCGGGATTGAGCGTGCCGGGTGATCGTCTCGATGTCGAACAGCTGTCCGGTGTAATATTGAATTCCGGGTAGCAGCAGTAACGCCGCGTCTGAAGCGTGCTCATCGATGATCGACAAGATTTTGGACGTCGGAATGACATACTCTCCTTCGTCGGGGGCGATCAACACCATCGAGTCGTTGGGATCGCGGCCGTGCCATTTGATTTGTGACTCAATGGCATACTATGATCTTCGTCAGCGTCGTCAAGTTTAGGGCTAGTTGAATGGCCAGCCTACATGATCGCTAGGGAATGCTTTCCAGTCCAGCAGGATTTTATATCTGCTCTGCGACGGAGTGTAGAAGCTCGCAAGCAGCAGGTGGAGATTCATCGTCAGCGTGCCCATGGCCGCGACTTCTTCAGGAGACGCCCCGACCAGTCGTGACATCTGACCTGCAGCCTGCTCAGAGAGCAATTGCCATTGCCTCAGGGGCGAGTCTTCGAGATCTCTGAAGTGCCCGCAGACCCCGATGGACGACCAAGTGTCGAGATGGGCTTCCAGAAACCGGCTGATGGCTCGCGGCTGGAGACCGAGCGAATTCCCGCAGAAATAGATACAAGGGTCTGGAGAAAGGCCTGTTTAAATATCAGCTTTCTGAACTATTTTCTTTCCAAGATCCGAATCCAAGATTAAACAAACCAGGTTTGGCCAATTTCTTAGTCTTCAAATTCGCCTTCGACGGGATGATGAACTTGTCTCGAAACGACCGTAAGGGATCAGCCGCATCGAGAGATTCCGCATACTCTCGTGTCGCAGCGTCAGGGGAGAAATCCGGCTTCCCTTGCTTCCCTTTTTGTTCGGGTATCGTCACGGTCATGAGGTTTGGGGAAATGGCCATTTTTGGATGTAGACCGATTAGGTTCGTATGTAGTCTGCTTAGGGCACGACGGGTTTTACGACGGTATCGACAAGTTCAATCACAACAGATAAAAATGACAGATTCTAAAAGTAGAAATATACTCTACGTCCCTCTTTTTAATAATACTGCGTCATATTCTATATATCTATCTACTTGAGAACGTTGTATCGGAGTACATCTGGCTTCTTCCGCTTCCGCTTCCGCTCCCGCTTCCGTGCCGACTCCTGCTTGCTCTCCGTGTCCAACCGGACGAATCCTTGCTTCGATCTGATCATGTACGTAGGTAGGCGGTCTATCGTACTGATCCTACGCTTAATTATCATACTATGTTGCTCAGTCATCTGAAACAACGGCATAGTCCCGCTTCCCCGATGACTGGATCCTTTTATGACCCGGAACGATCCGACGGATCTCCCATTTCTATATGCCCGTTGGAGTATATCAAAGCGATTGGCACCGGGAGTTTGATAAAACACAATCACATATTTCCTCCATTGCTGCATGTCTTCTGCGAACGACATGTTAGACTTCCCAAACGTCTCCCTGGACGAATACTCTGTGTCCTTGCAGAATGGTTTCCTACCCACTGAACCGCCTCTACGGCGGCTGCCAAATCCGTATTATAATCCATGGGAAGACATCATGACGGATCTGCCAGCGCTCATTCGCAGTGGGGATATCAGACAAAAGATTCGCAACTTGCCGGCCCTGTCTACTGAGAAACTTCACGAGGAGCCCGAATGGCGGAGGGCATATCTGATCCTCGCTTTTCTGACGCATAGCTATATCTGGGGCGGAGAGCGGCCTGAGGAAGTTCGTTCGTCTGCTTCTCTTATTTTGAGAGTTTAATACTAACGACTGGCAGAGACTGCCCCCTTCGATTTCCTGCCCGTTCCTAGAAGTAGCCTCCTACCTGGAACTTCCGCCCTGTGCGACGTACGCGGCTCTCAACCTGTGGAATTTCACCACGTTGAGCCAGAATCCTGACCAGGACCTCACCGAACCCGACAACCTGGCGATTTTGAATTCCTTCACGGGGACGGACGACGAGAGGTGGTTCTTCGTCATCTCCGTCGCCATCGAGGCATGCGGTGCAAAAGTCATTCCTCTCGTGCTCAACGCTATCGGGGCCGCCAACCTGCGCGACCATGAACGCGTCACGCAACTCCTGGTCGAGATCACCGATTGCCTTGCAGAGCTCTCGAAAATCCTCGAGAGGATGCACGAGAAGTGCGCTCCAGCCGTCTTTTACCATCAGATCCGGCCTTTCTTGGCTGGGAGCAAGAACATGGCCGCCGCTGGGCTCCCACGCGGCGTGTTCTACGATCAGGGAGATGGATCGGGAGAATGGCGTCAGTACAGCGGCGGAAGCAATGCGCAGAGCTCGCTCATCCAGCTGTTTGATATCGCCCTTGGCGTGGAGCATTGGGGGAGTGGAGAGGCCAGCAGTCTCAAAGCACCACCACCTCAGCGTACATTCATGATGGTATGTACAGCGATAGAAACAACGCTACTTCAGAAACGATACTAATAATAATGAATGCTTCCAGGGAATGCGGAATTACATGCCAGGCCCCCATCGACGATTCCTCGAGTACGTCGCCAAAATCGCCAACATCCGATCCTATGCGATGAGTCTCCCGGCCTCATCGGATGTGCGACAGGCATACAACGCCGCGGTGATGATGCTTGGCTCGTTTCGCGACAAACACATCCAGATCGTCTCGCGGTATATCATCGCCCCGGCGAGACGGCAGCATGAACCTACGCCTGCATCTCTTCCAGGTCTGAACAGAATCAACCTCGCCACTGCCACGTCGCAGCTATCATCACATACTTCTTCTTTTTCTGTTACGTCACCCGGCTCCGACGAACCCTCCTCCTTCGACGATGCACCACAGAGTCCAACGAAAACGCTCTTCTACGGCACGGGCGGGACAGCCTTGATACCATTCCTGAAGCAGACGAGGGATGAGACCAAGGCTGCTGCGCGGTATGCAGATTAGCTAGTAGCTACATCTAATCATAATACTATATATATTACTTAATGAATAAACCGGATGAGCTTGGCTTGCGGAATTGGTGTACGGATTAAGGCAGATTTCATATGGAGGAGAGACAGTTTACATGATTACTTAAGCATGCACACTGGTGCTGACTAAGCTTCGCGTTTGTTTTTTCGTTAGTTACGGGCCGTGTAGTTCAGTACATGCTTACGTAAAAATACGACGGGTGATGACTAAGCGATTGTAACGAAAAAGATCTACGGAGTAAATTTCATTATATAATAGAGTAGATAGATGATAGAGAATAAAGCCTGCAGTACTACTAAAATATTTAGAAATAGTAAAGGAAATAATATTCTTCTTATTATTATTCTTAATCATTTTAGAATCTAATACTTTTAGGTTTATTCTCTAAGGGAGAAGGGAGGGAGACCACTGTAGGCAAGTAGATTGGGCCGCGCGACCTTTTCTGCTAAATAGAGAGTAGATGTATACATTACATGCACTAGGTTACTTCCGTCTGATGCATCACATCATGCAGATGCTGCCTGCATTGACCACCTCTCTCCTCTCTTCATTGCACCTGTATCATCCGTCTGACTGATTACCTAGGTACTCATTTATGAAGCCCGTCTCGAGCCCTTCGAGGCTGTTTTCCAATAATGGCATCAGTTGAATTACCGTCACGTGATGTCGCCGAGGCAGGAGCGGAATCTGTGCCACGTGATACAGCAGTACAATCACCTGGAGAAGAATTCGAAGATGAAAACAGAGCGAGACTCCTCAAGAAGCTGGAGGATATTCTCAAGACCATTTCAAACGGGAGAGTGTCGTCCACTATTTGGGCATGTCTATGGTTGTGCGATATGGAGAAACTCAAAGAGTTAGTAGAGGAAGCTGAGGGTATGGATGCTGTGAGGATTCATCGACTCTACACTTATCTTGTGATGGTCGAAAGCGAAGTGAAGCTAGTCCAACAGTGTATGTGACCACGACTTCAACGACGACGAGGGCGGGCTTACTATTCCTGTGGAATATGACTGGATAGAGGACGAAGACGGCTCGCTTCGGTATCGGATAAACGATTGGCTTCAGAAATAGTTATGCATGTTTGAGCCAATAGCTAATCTGACTTATAGGAACACGGAATGCCAGTCGAAATGAAGGGAACGTTCCGATCGACGTCTCTTCTCGAGCCTTATTAGGTTTTCATACTTCTATCTACGCTCGCGCATGCTCGACAGACTCGACACCTCTTCTCAGTGAATGGGGAGCAAAATGTTGAGCTTCTGGACCTGTATTTTTAACACACGAGCCCTTTCTCTAGAAGCCCGAATTGAGATCTCTAATAGATTTAAACAGTGGTTTGACCATTTGATATGAACGCACGTAATTTCTATACGATACTTGATACAAGTCAAGCCAAGCGGCCCACGCCAGGCTAGACGACTGATCATACATGATCTAAGTGCTACTTCTATGTTCCTTTTTCTTTTCTTTTCTTTTCTTTTTCCCTTTTTTTTTTCTCTCTCTTTTCCTGGTTGATAGGGTCTTCAACCATGTGAATTCATTGATTCCGATTTGAGTTTCTTGCGGCAGTGGAATTGAATCTGTCTAGTCGACTAACCTCCGGAATCTTCGAGCTGGATGCCCATCCCTGCAATAGCAGAGATCGATCAGGACCAGCCCCCAGATCACAACGAATAGAAGGTGTTGTATGTACTACGTACATGGTAACAGGTAGCAAGAATTGTACCTAGGAAACAAATGACAAATTGACAAACGCCGGGAACTGCTCTTTAGCTGCCAGATGTCACGGCTGTGCCAGTCTCCTCGTCATATGTCATATGTCTCAATGTCGTGTCACGGAACTACTCGTCATCCACGTAGACGACAGCCGTACCGTCAGGTCTGGTCATCCTGTTGCTTGTAACAGGTCGAGTACAGGTAAAATCGCTCGTATGTCCTGTTGTGTGGAGACTGGCGAACGTCTTCCCCTTCAGACACATGTTCGAATCAGTCCCAACCGCAGAAACAGTCTTGCTTCAGTCACATCACCTTGCGTGACTGATCGAAATGGCAGGCGACTCCGAGCGAGACACAGAGCGGACTTCAAGGTCGAGTATATCCTTAGAGTCCGTCAAGGCACGATGTCTAATAGCCACTCCTCGACCGACTCATTTCTTCTTCGTGACAACGGGAACTCCCTCAGTCGCCTTCAGCTCCGCCAACCTCTTTTCGCGTTCGATAAGCCTTGCCTTCTCCTCCTTCAGCATCTGATCGACCGTCTTCTGAGCTTCTATCAACCGGTCGAGCTCCTTGTTTTCGGTTGTTCTGCTATATGGATTGCCCGGACTCTCGTTGAACGGAATCTCGGCCGTCCTCCCGCCACCTTGCTGGATCTGTTTCGTATTCTTGCCGCTCTTGCCCTTCGAAGGCTGCTGGGTAGTGCCGGTTCCTCCCGTCAGGATGTCGTAGAACTGCTCCACCGGTTCGTTGAAGATGATCTCCTCGTAATTCTGGCTGATAACCTTTTCCCTGCGTTCCCTCTTGCCTTCGATGTCGGGGCCGTACGGGTGCAGTTTCAAGCTGTGCCACAGCGTCTGAGGCTTCTCTGTCGATTCGGGGACGAAGTACAGTTTGATCTGGATCTCAAATTCACCCCAGCCCGTTTCGGTGACTTCGAACGGGGGCTGTTCGACGGTGCGCACCGCCTGCGCGTACGTCTCGTGCAGCTTGAACTGGACCTTCTTCAGCCAGTATGAGATGTCCTCGTCGTTGACCCCTTTCACGAACACGCGCCATTGATGGGTGTGGTCCGGAGGAGCGTGGGGCGGTCGATTATCGGGGTCGAACGGCTGTGCCTCGCTGCCATACACTGTCGAAAAGTCAGTAAGGAAACCAGATAATGTCGTACAGTCGCAAAGCGCAGTAGTCTACGAACCAAAAGGTCTAAAGACCGAAACACCCTAAGGAGAATAGTTAGACTTGTGAAGACCATCGCAGCAGTTGACGGAACGTACCCGAACGCGCTTTGTCCCTGTAGCAGCAGGCATGATTTGATGACGGTAAGGGAACGGTAAATGAACTTTCAGTTCGCAATATCTAATCGACAGTACACCAAATGACGTGATGTAGTGGGATGTAAATATGCCCCTGCGGTTGAGCCTGGTTGAGCCTGGAAAGGTGACGGCGTGACGGTAACAATCCGCGTAAAATAACGCGATCGCGGCGACTTTTGTCACGTGACCGCGGGCCAGAACGCAGTGTCGTCATGCGACTCGGAAGCTATTACCTAAGTACGGACCTCAGTATAGTAGCCAGTGAGAAGAATATAAGACGTGAATGACCAGCGAATAAAAGAAATATGGCCCCTTGACGAAAATTTATTTACCTTCTTTCTTACTTCGTTACGATATCAATATTTACGCCAATTGACTCGACAAAACATGGCTGCAAAGCGAATTGTCGTCGCGGGCGGAAGCGGATTCTTAGGTCAGTGAAACTTCTCTTGTGAAGCTAAAAAAGCGACGAAATGTCATTTTCGTTGTCGCTCGTTTTCTGTCTGCAGGATCGCATCTCTGACTGGAAGCAACGCTGCTACAACAGGCTCGAGGATCTGCAAACACGCCGTCGCGAGAGGCTGGTCAGTCACGTCGTTAAGGTACGGACAGATTCTCTTGTCTCCGCAATTTAACAATATGCGATCCATGCTCAACGGGTCGGAATCTACAGTCGCTCGGGTGAACCGCGCTGGGACACAGTCACCTCGTCGAACGAGAAGCCAGGATGGGCGAATTCGGTCGAGTGGGTCAAGGCCGATATCTTGAAACCCAGCACATACAAACCGTTCCTGAAAGACGCGAGCGCCGTCATACACACCATGGGGATCCTACTAGAGGCAGATTATAAAGCCGTGGTACAAGGGAGGGAGTCGATTATCAGTGGCTTGCAGAGAGCATTCAGCTCGTCAAAACTCGGAAGCCAAAACCCTTTGCAAAGGAAAGAGGGAGAGGCGCTGGAGCCAAAGGAGAAAGATGGCCAATTGACATATGAGATTATGAATAGGGATTCAGGTATATCCCCTAGCAAGAAAACAATAGTCTCCGTGACCACTCACTCACATTTAACGGTTAATTAGCTATCGCGCTAGCACAGGAATCCTCATACGAACATGTCCCCACTTTCGTGTACATCTCTGCTGCCGCAGGTGCTCCAATCATTCCCAGCAGATATATATCAACAAAGAGGGAAGCTGAGGCAACCATAGCCTCGTCGCTCCCAGAGCTGCGGAGTATCTTTGTGCGACCTGCATTCATGTATGATTCCAGCAGGAAGCTCACGTTACCAATAGCCTTGGGTGGAATTATCGGCTCGGAAATCAATGCTCTCCTGGGTGGAAAACTCGGGTTCCTGGGGGCCATGACGGAGAAGCCTCTCCAGGTCGACGTGGTAGGGCAAGCCGTCATTGAGGCAATCGAGGATGAGGCAACGCGCGGTGTGATCGGGACGAAGAAGATAGAAGCCCTGGCCACCAAAGCATGGAGGAAGAGCATGCTTTAATCGGTGTCCGGGCGGCGTGCCTTATCTGCGGCGAGGCAATTTGCTTCTTCCTGAGATTTTCACGGAAATCAAATAAGATTTTCCATGTAAAATAAGAAACACTGCTCATCTCATAGTGCTGTTCCACGCTCAAAGCTGTCTCGAATCTCCGTGGTGTACTATAGTAATGTTAGTCAAGACGATAAGAGACCAAGTAGGATTGCTCTGCTTTACCTTGTTGTAAAACCGGGCAAGTTTCTGGTTGAACTGCTTGTTCTTCTCGTTGATATAGGTGACATCCGGTTCTTCCTCGCCCCGACGTTCTCGGCGCTTCTTAAGGCGAACCTCTTCTGCTTTCCGCAGGTCTGCTATCAGCCGGTCCACGGCTGCCCGGTCAGGTTTGTTTTCGACAAAATCAGTCGAGTCGGCTGTTGAGTAGAATGTCCCGTTCTTGTCAACCGCGACCAACTCGCCATCATTGGTTTCAACGATTTCGAGATTTCCACTGGCTGCAGCTCTCTCCACAGCTGCCATCTTCTCCCGCTCATACGCCTCCAGATCGGGTTGTAGCTCTCTCATTTGCCGCTTGTAGACTTTGTGCGCTTCCTGGCGATAGTCTTGGAACAGTACGTTTTCGCGGTGGCGCTGTTTCTTTTCCATGCGTCGGTCCCATTTCTCGGACTCTTCGATAGTCCAGTCCCAGGCCCGTTTACGCTCAAAATCCTCGCCGGCAGCTTCTGTATCGGCTTTCAGAAGGTTGTGCGATGCAAAGGCGTGTTTGCGCGACAACGACGAAAGCATGGCTGGGTCGGTGGCGAGGCGCTGGGATTCGGCCGCAGTCTCCTTCAGGTTGCTATCTGTCGCAGATTTCTGTGCTCACGTTAGCCGCTTCGAGAAGACATCCTGATCGTTAACACAGAGCAGAATACTTACTGCGCGAGCTTTCAATGCTTTGAATCTTTCTAGTCGTTCACGGGCCTTCGCTGCAGCGTCGTCCTCCTTAGTCGCAGTTCCATCGCCTTTTTCATCTGCCACTTTAGAGTTCGCATCTGATAGTTTCTGGCCGTTCTCTTGCGTTTCATCGCTCTCGGGCGACTGCTTTTTCTCCGCACCATCGAGGTTAGGCAGGTTAGGCAGGTCAGGCGTGTCGCCCTGGCTGGTCGCAGAGATTTTCTCCTTATCTGGTGAAGACATGCTGTTCGATCAAGATGTAATTATTCAAGCTATCTGAAAAGCAGCTTCGGCACTGTGGATCAAACCAACAGCGGTATTGATTTGCAAAGGAGGATGTGGATGGCAAGTGACGAGTGACGATCGATGGAGCGAGCATGAAGCGGAACTGGAGGCGGGAAAGAGTGATCTTGGCTGACAATACCGTACCGTACCAGACGACGATCTCGTACCAGGAGACTTTCATTTCATCGCACCTCCAGCTTCATATCGCGGATGTCCTGTCGCCTTACTACTTCTCTGCAATTTGCATTTCTGTCCAGTATTCTTTAGCAGCTAATGCCTGGATGCCAGCGTCCCATCCTATGGCTGCCACAGAAGCGACAGCTCTGCGCTCGACGTTTCCTTTCACGGACTACACTCATCAAAGTCGCCAATGATTTTAGCGACTCTAGTCCTGACCCAACACCATCTCAATTGCTGCGTTTCTCGTTGACTGGGCGTACGCAGCAAGTAGAGAATGCTTCTCAGTCAGATCTCGACAAACGTTTAGAGGCTCACCTAGTGTCACGGCCGCTCAATGGCCCTCATCTGAGGCATCTAGGACCTAGCAGGCCTCAAGACGAAAAAGCGGCTTATGCAGAACTGAAGCATGTCTCAAATCTGCAAGAATTACAGCTATTTATTGAGCGAAATGTGGTTGATAGCGGTGATCAGAGGCTGCTCTCGCGATCAGCGCTCAAACAGGCGCTTGTAAATTGCCAACGATATCATTCATCCCGCGAGATTCTCTCAGCATTAAACGCCTTGATCTCGAGGCTCGAGAAGTTCCAGCATAGGGTGTCGCCATACCTTCATGTTGAAGGGATGCGCTATGCTGCTCAGTGCTTTTCGACTCCGGCTCTGGAGCACCATATCAACAGCTTCCAACGCATCGCCTCTGTTCCACTAAAGGTAGAAGATTTAGTCGATATAGCCAAAACGCTCCTCTTTTCTTTACGGACGATCTTCTTTGCGGATCCAAAGTATGACCCGAGCCTCATGCTTGGCCTGATCGCAGGCGAGGGACCGCATGCAGGGGTCTTTCCTCACAAGTTTAGGGACATCTCACGATTCGAACTAGGAGCGTATTCTACATATGTCAAACTCCTTAAAGAGATGCGAGCTACTAAATCGTTGAAAGCGGCATGGAAGTCATTGTCGCAGCAATTAACACCCGACTGCTGCGGCGAAATGCTGGACGATGCATATGATTGTGTGCTGACTTTCATGGATGCCGGAATGACGGAGTTTGCTATGGATTGTCTGAAGGACTTGTCTTCAAAGGTCGGGGATTCTCCACCTTCGATACCCATCTTGTCGCGCCTAGCTTCAGCACTGGCCGAACACGAGCTACAAGCACCATCTACAGTATTCGCTGGACAAAAAGGTGTCCAAGTGCTTGACGATCAGTTAAGACATATTGAAAGGAGACTTGGGATAATATGGCAGGAAAAGTCGTCACGCCACTCTAGTATCAACAACCCTCTGCTTACGGCGACAGATCGCCCTCTCTTGTCGATAGATAGTGAAACTGTCGGTTTTGAGAGCGTCCAACGCCTGGTAGCAGAAATTAATGCTTTGGGAGGCTCTCATTCCAGGTCCGACCTTGGCGTCATTGCAGACTTATTGAACGAGCATCACGGTTCTGAAATCCCACTTTTCACTCAGCGTCTTAAAGATGAGTCTTGGGAGTTTGCCTGGTTCCCGCAGTGTTCACCTATAGAATTCTCCAATAACCTAACTCCCCCGGGGTCCGATATGTCAGTGCCCTGGTCTCCTGCAGCTTTGGGATTGCTCCGCGCCCGTCTCGACAATCGCGGGCTTCCTGTTAGTTTGGAGCGCTCTCGCCACCTCATGCAACTTGGGTATCTCGCTAAGCGGCCAACAAATGCTGCAGAGGATTGGAGGGATACAGGATATCTTGTCGCTTTCGACCGCGTTAGGTCGGACTTTGTCCTTGTTTTCATTGGAAAGGGCTCTGGAATTATCAATCCAGGCTTGCAATATTCCTCTTTGGAACCCTGTCCACGGCTAGGTTCCATCTCTACGCTTGCAATGCCAGGAAATCCACGGAATTTCAAGCCAAGATTAGAGAAGACTGTCTTCCCGTCCAAGGAAGCTGGTGCCCGATATCATTTTGATGTTGACCCCGGCATGGACCTAATACCTTGAAATTTTTGTCGTCCTGCAGCTCCTTACTTGTTATAGGAGTGCACAGAGATGTGTGACTTAAAATGCAGTGTATGAATAGCACCCAATCCCCAAAGGCATACCTTTAGTCTTCTTGGTTCGAATTTGATATACCTCTGTAGATCTCTACGTGGTACTTGCAAGCTCCAAGACAGGATCAGGAGAAGCTTGACTAATTAAATAAAACAAAATGGTATGTATCTACAGGACATATATCCAAGTAATCCCTCATAATCCTCTAATTTTCTACCTTTATGTTCCTCTCTCCCAGTTGAAGAAGTCATCTGACTTTCCTGTCTTGGATACCCCACGTGACATACCCCTCCACGATTCTTATTTTTGTCGGAGAGTTCATGGTTTCATTTTTGGACCTAATCAATTTCAAGGCTATCAGCTAATGGGATCATCCCACCTTATTGGCTCCCTAGGACAGCACCTACTGCAGAGCAATCAAGATTCCCGCGGGGAGGGCTTTTCCATTGAGGGGTAGTTGCATATTTCTGCAAGGCCAGGCTGTCACAAATACCCGGTGACTGGTATCTGCATAGTGTCGTCTCATTATTGTGATTCTAAAACGCAGTTTCAAGCACTCCAGTGACCTGATTAGTGGCCATTTGGCCCTTTCGGCTCGTCGAAAAGCTCCCAGAAAT
The DNA here is from genome assembly GCF_041956645.1 of Rasamsonia byssochlamydoides. Taxonomy (NCBI): domain Eukaryota; kingdom Fungi; phylum Ascomycota; class Eurotiomycetes; order Eurotiales; family Trichocomaceae; genus Rasamsonia; species Rasamsonia byssochlamydoides. Next base: position 276,510 of record NW_027192406.1, on the reverse strand, counting down.
CGAGCATGCCAAATTGTCTCTGCTGTGGCATTTCTATGTCCTTGTTTCTGACGTCTCTTGAGTTCCAGGAGCCACAAGCAAAAGACTCTTGACAAGGCCATGGATTTCGCAGCAAAAACTGTTTCTGGCATGGATTTGCCTTTGTGTTACTAGGATCTCAGCCACACGCAAGATGTCAAGACATACGAGTCATGCAGTTGCAGGGTTTCAGCGAGATGTATAGAGCACATTCGTCAGTCCATCAGGCTATATGGATAATTGATTGACTGAGCAGATTGCCACCCTCCCTCTATTATGGAGACAGACCACCAGAGATGCAGCATCGTCAGAAACGCCGACGTTCGCCTATACATCGACTCAGCAACCAATCATGGTCAAGAATTGGTCCTGAGAGACATATCGAGCTCTCTGAAAACAGCAGGCAAGAACCAGATTAACTACAAACGAGCACAAAAATTTGTATAAAAGGGATCCGCGGAGGAAGCTGTGCCAATTCTAACGCGCCAAATGTGATACATCAAGCCCCATTACCTTGCAGGTCCAAAGCCAAGAACGACAACGTATCTTGAGCTTTGACTGCGGAGCCTGGGTGGCACAGCGACCAGTACTGAGCCATCCCGCATGCATTCGAAATTGGAAGATTTTACCAGCAAGAGGTGGTGGCGGTGATCGTCCATACGATTGTGCGCAGGAAGATCCCATTACCTGGGCATCGAGGCGTGCCCTTCAATCTTTGCCGTCGGATGCTCCCTGCGTCGTCGTTTTATCAATAAGCCGACAGGTCATCTAAGGCATCTATGCAGTCCGGAGATTATTATAATGGAAACGGTGAGATAACAGCATGGCCATGGCAATCTGATGTCTTGTGCTCATACACGGGATGGACACTTGACTTTCGTCATTTTCGAACGCAGGAAGAGGAGCTACGACTAGCGAAAGTAAGGGAACAACCAACAATAATCCTGCATCCCCAATGGGTCTTGTTGTTGACCATCCTCGCTGTGAAGGGTCTTCAGGATCTACGATGGAGGCAGCACAATGCTTGGAAAGCTGGACAATTGTGCATAATTCAGTGATCCTATCAGTACGGCGTACTCGAGAGATGCACATATATCTCATCAGCCTTAGTTCGAACGCTGGGTTCAGAGCAGTACATCAGCAATGCTTCGTTGTCATGCGCTGTCAATCATTGCCATTCCCTAGCCGCTCATGCAGCTTGACTTCCTCTACGTACGGTTGCTTGTCTCCACCCTTTAGGGGATAAACCAGAGACTAGGGCGGGTGTTCCCGCTGCAGCTTCGATGTCAGATCTGCCAGCAGCACGAGGCTACAAGCAGGCGAGGCCCCTGCCAGCTTGGCCGTCAGATGGTATCCATCGCCGATCAGTTCATGCATAACTAACATAACTTCTAAGAGTCTAAGATAACAAGTCACTTTTTGCCGAGACTACTTTGGACGAGGAGTGGAATTACTGGTTCAGTTGTGCGTTGGCAGCATCCACACGCTGGTCTCAGCCAGCGCCACCGGCTCCGCAAATCAGTGTAATGTCAGATTGCTTTCCCACGTTAATTAATATTCACAGGCGTATCGTTTGGCTCGTTTCCCGTTTTTGGTTTTGCCATGATGCTACGCTCGAAGAATTCATGACTACTGCCCCCTGCTTGTGGACGAATTGAAATTCAGTGCATTCCCCGTCTATGACTCGGGTAACCCTCAGGCTGCCAGAGATGTCACTGTGTGAACGATGGGCGCTACTAACTGGATCAACACAAAACTACATGCATCTTAGCTCATTCAGCTGAAATTAAATTAAAATGATCTACGCTCCTGATATGGATTCCAGCGACCCTCGGGATTCACCGAGTTTGGACCGTGGGATATTATCCACTCTCATTCTTCGCACACGGTGGTGACACCACACAACCTTGCAGCCGTGTTATCTGTTGAGAGAAACAAGCCCCCACAATCTCTGGTATTATTACTAATTAATTGATTAATTAACCACTAACTTCTTTACTTCTTCTCCAAGCCCGCTTGAGGTCGAGCTGAGATGTGCCGCAGCGGATCATCCTGGAGGCTGAAGCGCATCGATGCACAGACGCACGCAACCAATTAATATAACTGCCTCCGAATCGTCCCTCTTTGCTCGCTCCCTCCAGTCGCAGGTGGCCAGGTTGACAGTGTGGGCTGTCATTGCAGTCAGTATTGCAGGTCTTTAACGAACAGAACAAGCCGAAAACCAAAAGCTCTCTGGATGACACTGTTACAATTCTAAGATTTTGTTTGAGGAGTCTTTTCAATACACATAAGCAAGGATGAGACGACCTGCAAACCGGGGGATACGCACTAAGGTGTGTGCATGTACTGAGCGATGTATTTTTTTTCCATGTCCATGGATGAGGAGCAAGCAGGAGCTGCTTGCTCAACCTCCTCAAATTTTTCGCTGCATGGAGCTGCATGCAGTCTCTGCATTCCCTCCTTTCTACACATCTACCGAGATCCAGTCGTGCTTCGTGATATAAATTAGCGGGATGCACGGCATATCGTCATTCCGATCCTTTTCACCTGTCTCTCAATGACATCCTATTGACTGATCTGCTTCACTTACCAGATCTCCGCCTGAAGCTGAATCTTAGTTGCTGCACGTTTCTTTTCCCTCCAGTCCCATCTGGTCGGTAGCCGGTCTAGACGAGCCAAGTATTCCCTGGTACTCGACCCAGAAGAGCTTGTCAGGGACACAACGTTCCTTTGCCTTTGCGGCTGAATGGGTCCCGTTGCCGAAGATTCCCCGGTCGTACCCCAGATCTGCTAAGTTAGCAACGATATACCGTTTGAGTGGTGCAGCATTCATTGGATGTCCAGGGCACTGAGGAATAGAATCTTCTGCCTTGCGCGCATCCAGAATTGACGCTGCTTCAATTTCACACCTGCTGTTTGTATATTTGTGATCGACGGCTGCCCCTGTTGCCCTTTTGATGGGCATCCTTGAAAAGAGGGAAGGGGGAAACCTGATGGGTGCATCTCTTTACCCGGTTTATATCCGTACGTGATACTGCATCCAGTTCACCAAGGGAAGGTCACATCGAATTTATATAATCCCTGCCCAGGATGAGAGCACTCTCTTTCTCTCCATGAAATTTCAGAGTATCGTTTTCAGGGTGCTCCTCCTGCAATCTTCCTGGACATGTTCGCTTATTTCCAACGACAAATCCCCCCAGGATCAAGTCCTCCTCCGGAGCTGGGACGTTGCATGAGACCTGTTGATGTCTTGCACGTGAGAGAATATTCAAACAGACAACTGCCAGGTCTTGCAAAAGACTGTGTGAATGTCTTATTATAGACCAGATGTCAGCTGTGGACCTTCCACTTCTGGAAGTATACACCCCCCTCCCGACCCAGCATCTACTGCATCCTATCAGTTTCCACTGCAGCCATTGCGGAACCAACAGTCCAGATACGAAGAACCATACAGTTCTCGAAGTCATGCTCCGCTAGAATATCGCATACCATCCAGGCCATTGTTGCCTGACCATCAGCTGCCTTCTCCTGCCACCACTTCAAGGCAGAGTAGCTCCAGTTCGTCCACGTACAGGTCTGACAAGAACGTATCTGCTTCAACAGAGACTGTGTTGCTAACTCTGATAACAGTGCATATCAACCAGATCATGGCGCATGGCGTGAACACTCGTTTGCATCCATGCAGATGGATCATGGAACCATGGGATACCAACACTCTGATTGGGAAATCTCCCCACAGAGACCTGGAGCTGGAGGAAGGCTATTCGCTTCAGGACGTGAAGAGTGCGTGGAGATTTCCCAGTAACTGCATTTTCATCGATTCTTGTGTCATCAACGTCTGATTCCTAAGAATGGCTGATAGCTCCCCTGAGAGGAATATGACGCCGTGCCATGTCGCCTCAGATCAGATATCGAACCAAAAGCACCGTACCACCGGCCCTTGCATTCCATTGGGGTTTGAGCGGCTTCTTCACCCCCAAAGTCCACCGCCACAGATGTTTCCACTCTCACCCCAGTCCTCTCCCCCAGCTGCTGCGTCGAGGTTCCGCCTGCACATCCGGCAACAGCCTATAGCGGGACGGGCTTGCGCTGCGGGCGAAAAGGGTCGCCGTCCAATCGATCCACCTCCGATCTTGCAACTGCTCCTCGTCGATTTCGACCCGGATTCCGAAGCTGATAGGCTCTTGCTTCAAGATCCAAGATTTGCCGTGGGCTGCCTGCTATATTCTGTGACGCGTGTAACTTCACTCCTTTCTTCCTCTCCTATGACGGCCTCATCAGCATCTCGGGACACTGACAAACGCTGGCAGGGACAGCTGGTTCACTGCACGCATGTTGTCGAGCCCTCAGCGAAAGTGTCGGCGGGCCGTACCACAAGGGACAGCAATTCGACCACTCAAGGACAGCACCAATGGAGATCGGTCCAGATGCTCTCTGGGAGGTCGTACGTGTCCCCGTTCTACGTTGACAAGGAACCCGATCCCGCCACCGCTCCAGCGCATCCGTCCAGTCGTACCGGGGACACGGTACCTGCTTCCACAACAACACCCGCGACGTTCTTCGTCTTCGCAGACCTCTCTGTCCGCACAGCGGGTGTCTACCGGCTAAAGTTCCGGCTGATGGACTGGGGCAGAGCCATGGAATCGGGCATGTCCCAACCCATCCTGGCCGAGGTCTGGTCGGACCCTTTCCGCGTGTACTCGTCGAAGGACTTTCCGGGGATGCGGAAATCGACGCGTCTGACGGAGAGGCTTCGCGAGCTGGGTGTCAAGGATCTGAAGACGAGGAAAGGGAAGAGGAGGGGCAAGACGAGAGACGAAAGCGATGTGAGTGAGTGAGCCGCAAACATGAGATTTGATGGCCTGTTTCAACTGACGTCCTTTTCCCTTTCTTTCAACATTGTGTCCACTATTTCATTGTTTATTATTGTTATTGTTATTTTTTGTTTATCTATCTATATTTCTTTTCGTCATTGTAGAAATTATTGGCGAAAATTTCTCTTGGTTGAGGGGAAAGGATAGCTTCTCCAAGAAGCCCTCATTTGGGACCAAACCTGACCCGTCAATGAGCCTTCTTTGCTATTGATGGGATATTGATTCCAGTCCGATACATAGAGAGAGCGAGGGTGAGGGAAGGGGGCGCGAATCATCCGAAAGATTGAAAGATTGAACTTGCGTACACTTGCAGAGTTGCCTCGGGTTGAAGAAAAGGACTTGTTTTATACTTTTGAAGATTTTCGACCGGGAGCACGACTCACGGCTCTCACTCTCTTCTTTTTCTCCTCGCTGGTTTTCTCTCCTCCCAGATATCTATATGATTAGCTTATTTAATGAGCTTTGGATTTTTGAACTATTTCCTCCTCATATAAAAATACATGGTTAAAAAAAATACGATGTACAGGGTATCTATCTAGAGTGAAATTTATGACCGGAGATGTAGACAAATTCCAGTCCACATGAAAGATATGGTTACCTCCCGGGACAATACACAGTATAAGCAAGCCCTCTGCAGTGTCTCTCTGACTGCGTGATATAGACAGTCATATCATCATTGATCAGCTAACAGTCTAGACTGACCGTGATCGTTTGCTTTAGCCACAGCATCGCAATTCTGCATGTGACGGCGCTCAGAGCAACTGCAGGAAATCCTGCAGGAATATAGGCCCACGTTTGCAGTAGAGGAGCCCAGACAGCATCAAGACTCTCCGTGATTTGCGTATCAGCTGATCCGGAGGTTGAGATCGTCGAGAGCACACGCGCTATGCCAAGTAGCTTCCCTACTTGGTCTCCTCTCAAATTTCCAACAGCTTGTCAGGAATCGGGAAATGGAAATCCGGATTGTCCCAATTACTCCGCAATCGTGCCATGGCTTTGGGCCACTTTTGGGTCTGATCGGCGTACTGGAGGAATCGCAGTCCCTGCTCGGACTCGCCGTCTTCCCGCAGAAGGACGGCCAGAACCAGGGAGGCGATGTCACTGCCGTGCATGAAGGCGAGCTCGTACCATTCCAGGGCGAGTTTGCGGAAGTCGTTCTTGGTGCGGGACTGGCCGAAAAACCGGGATATCCTGGCGCCGAAAGTGTTGAGGGCTTCGCTCTTCTGTTCGCGCGGAGTGAACCGGCCGCGGGAGGTGAGATAGTAGAAATTGGCCAGCCTGAGACAGGCCTCGACTTGGCCCGAGGCGGCCGCCTTGTTCATGCATTCCTCATACATCTCCATGTTGCCCTCCAGCTTCATGACATCGGCGTATGTCATCAGCGCCCTGGGGTCTTGATATTCCAGGGCTGCCATCTTCAGCACCCTGTCCGTGGCCTTCTGATCTCCCACCCTCTCCTTCAGCCACGCATAGACTTGATACGGTGGTTCCAGCAGCCCTCTTACTGTGACGTCGTCGCGACCCACCGGCCTCACTTTCGTCGGGTAGATTCTCTCCATGAGCTTCTCCATGAGAGCCAGGGCCTCCTGGTATTGTTCTCTCCTTCCGAGGATCTTGGCGTGAAGGACGATGGCGCGAGGATCTTCGTCCTTCGTAGCCCACTCTTCGATCCGGTCTAAGATAGGAGTTCTCATCGGATATCTGACAGTGTTGAGGTGGCGGAGCGCGTCCATTATCGTCGGGACGACTGCCCCAGCAGCATAGGTTGCCCAGAAGCCCCAGTTGGCGATCCTATTATCAATTCTACCTAGGATATGCGCTACATCGAAGACGACGTCGACATCTGCAGGAGGATCGCGTTAATCACAGGGATAGGATAGAGATTTGATTTCTTGGAGAAACTAGTCCCCGGTTTCATTTCAACCTGCCTTTTGATATCCGCTTCGCGGCCTGCGCGTCTGGATATGCGCTGTATGCTTCTTCGATGATCCGTTTCCCCAGGTAGCGAAAGGTATCGAGGCTCACGTTGATGTCGAGGGCACCGGCGTCCCTTGCGGAATGGTACAACTTCGATCCATTGTATGTGAGCTGATATTCGGCGTTCTCTTTGACCTCAAAAGCTTCCATCGGTAATCCATTTCCATGAGTCGGGTTCGCCCTGACCCTCCCGGCTGTGGGGTGACGAGGCGCTTTGCGTTGGTATGATCTGGCATGGACGACGGCTGGCTCTGCGGGAGGTGCATGTATGCGGCCATCAGGCCGAGGCCGTACAGGCCGTACAGGCCATTTCAGGGCCCCAGCTGCTGTGCGACTCCAAGACATCAATATTCAACTGGTAGCGTGTAGCAGCAGTGTTGGTTCAAGTCTCGATTTAGTGGGTGAACTAGCGGGAAAAAGAGGTCTGAAGTTCCGAGCGGAGATCTTATCTAACGAACCTGCGGAGTTGTGCGGAGCACCGATTGGATTGGATACTTGAGTTAAATTACGTCGACAGAGGCATACATAGCAATCAAACACGAATGGTTCTCAAACTACGCCCTATATTGACAAACATAGCAGCGATAATCTACCTAGGGCAAACGAACAACCAGGACGTCCTTTCCTTCTATGCTAGAATTGTTGAGAGAAATCTGTGCAGAAGAATCACTCAATCATGAATTATTCTATCCTGAGTGTCGCAAGACAGCAATATCAATATCGATCACAAGCACTGCTGAAATCTCGAATCACCGCAATCAAAAGACCAACTACTACTACGACTCTGCATCTTTTTACCACTCACAAGTACAGACCTCTTCCCCATGCTTGTCTTCCCACCCAGCGCAACATGTCTACTACCTCATCATCCGAAGTATCGTCAAACCCAGTTTGCACCCTCTCCTCGCTCGACCACCTCGTCCTAACAGTACGTTCCTTGCCCGAGACAATCAAGTTCTACACGGAGATCCTCGGCATGGCCCACCAATCCTTCACCTCACCTGCCGATCCGACCAAGACCCGGCACGCCCTGCTCTTCGGCGCGTCGAAAATCAACCTACACCAGGCGGGAAAGGAATTCGAGCCCAAGGCCCGCACAGCCCTGCCTGGGACGGCAGACCTATGTTTCCTGACTGACCAGGATGTTGGCCCCGCGTTCGTGGAGAGGCTTCGGGCGAGGGGCGTCGAGGTCCTCGAGCTGGAGGGTGAGGGTGGTCAAACGGTGGTGCGCCGAACGGGAGCACGGAGTCCGTTGAAGAGTGTATATGTGCGAGATCCGGATGGGAATTTGATTGAGTAGGCTGGCCTATTTATTCTCTGTTCTTCCTCTCTATTCTGGTCCCTGATCGCAACAGCAACACAAAGAGTTGAGAGCAGGAGTGTTTCCCCTTCCCCCTCTTTCCATTCTCTTTTCGTCACTGCTGACAAGCTATTGATACTTCTGCGAAGGATCTCTAATCCTACGACTGCGTGATTTGAAAAGAATGGAACCTACCGCTTTTTCGACCCCTCTCTCTCTATGATAGTTGGCAGGAGACTTCTTCTCTCTACGACTGGCTGATATGATATCAGCCCTGTTATACTCTAAGAGAGAGAAAGAGAGAGAGAGAGAGACTGTTTGATATACAGGGAACTAACGAGTACGACTCACGAGTGACGAATCATTGATTGACATCCATTGACGATCAGATGACGGGGTACATGCAGATGCAGATGCAGGTAACTAACAACCAGACCAGATTCGTAATATTTGATATTTTTAATAATCGACTTTTTTTTTTCGTTCAATTGAAAGTTCTTGAGAAGAGAGGTTGAATTTTGCATTGAATTTGAATTTTAACTGGATCGGAAATTGAAATTTGCTATCCGTCCATCTCCATCTGTCTGTCCCATTCCATTCCCCGGTAGAGAGAGAGAGAGAGAGAGAGTCTGTATTTTGAGAAGCAAGCAAGCAAACCGTATACACAGAAGGACAATACAATACCAACAACAACAAGAATAACAATTGACAAGAACAGTAACGATAATAGTAATGGTAATGATAATGATGATAATAAGACACGGTTTCTCAAATCAAAAAAAGGATTCTTTCTATCTGCCATTCATCATCCATCCATTCGTTTCGTTCCTGTTCGTCCGTTCGATTGAAAAGGGTTCGCTCTCTCACCGGGTACCGGAGTTATGCATGGGTCGAGGACTGGTCAGTGGTCACTGGTCCCAAACAGATAATTTTTTTCCTTTTTTGTTGCTCCCTTGATAATGTACAGTATATATCATGCACCTTCCATCATCCATCATCTTTCCTCTCGGGCTTTAGCTGTTGTTCCTCCTTCTTTCCCCCATTTTCTCAGGTAGAATCTCTTAGGAGAGAGTCACTCGAATCTCACTCCAAGGGTTTTAATTTTATAAAAGAAGGAAAAAAACGGCCAGAAAGGAAACAGATTACTCCATAGTAGCCTTCGCACCCAACGCCTTGAGCGTCTCAATGATCTTCTCCGCCTCCTCCTTGGGCACGTTCTCCTTCATCACCTTGGGCACGCTCTCGACGAACTTCTTGCTGTCGACCAGGGACAGGCCGAGCATGGACTTGACTTCCTTGATGATCTTGGGCTTGGCGGCCGCATCGAACGACTCGAGCTTCAGGTTGAAGAGCGTCTTCTCCTGGGCAGCGGGGGCGGCTTCTTCCTCCTCTACAGCAGCTGCCTGGGCGCCGCCGGCAGCACCAGCGCCGCCGGGGGCACCACCGGGGGCGACGGCGAAGCCACCGACGGGGAGGTCAGGAATATTCAAGCGGGACTGTTGCAAACATAAAGGTCAATAATTGAGTTACTCCAGGTGAATGATAGACAATTCCTCCGGATATCAACTTGCTACTGACCTTCAAGCTGGCAACCAGATCCGCAGTCTCCAACAGCGTCAATTGACTGATCTGATCCACAATCTGCGTGATTTTAGGATTCGTCGAGGCCGGAGCAGCAGCAGAAGCCTCAGTGGACTGCCACCGTCGCGCGGGCGTCCTCCGGCGCTGAGACAGGTATGTGGAGGACGAGGACGAGGCCGAGATGCGCAGGGAGGAGGTGGAGGGACGGACGACGTATCTGCAGCATCGAGCTGCAGCCTGCGAAGGAATTGACATTGTGATGGGAGGTCGTACAAGAAAAGAAGATTAATAAAACAAAAAGAAGAAGACGGAGCAGGCAGGCAACAAATATGAAATGAGATATGCCTCCTATCAGTAGTCAAGTGATTTATGTCGGACTTCCGCTGCGAAACTATTTTTCTCTGGGCGGGAGGATCCACGTGACTGATTCATGTCACGTGATGATGTCCGATAAGATTGCCGCGCTTGCGTTCCGATTAGTAAATCGCAGATGATGGAGGAGTGTGCGTGAGCACGCGATCGATGCAGCCAGGCTCTTTAGGGGGTCTTTTCACATCTTCTTCTGTACACTCCTTGCTCATCCTCCACATGGAGTAAATAAACCCTCCACACTCCTTTGAAATTTCTTTTCTACTGATTTCTACCATCCTCCCTTCGGAAGACACTTTTTCCGCAATCCGCAATCCGCACATCAAGCCAACATGATAGACCTCTACTTTTCCCCGCGCGAGAAATGGCTCGCCAGCTGCTTCATGATCGTCTGGATCTCGATCCGGTCCAGCACCTTGCTAGCTGAGTACATCCGCAGGAGCATTCGCAAGGTGGAGGCCCGCCGCCATCGACGACGGAGGAGCTTGCGGGCGGTGCCTCCGGAGAATTGGAGCTTGGCGCCGACGCTGTCGAATTGAATATGGCGTTGTTATTTCTTCGTTGATGGTTTGGGATTAAATCGATACCCGTACTGGAGGACTTTGTTTGCTTGCTGTTCTTGTTTCGAGCATTTGATCCATAATGGCGCTTGGCTGGTGATGGACGGCGATTTGCGAGGAGAAACTTCTCCTCTACTGTTGCCTGAAATATCAATGGATATCTCCTCTACATTGATTATACTTGGGAAATATGCACCTCGAGATGGAACATGGGAATGGCGGACACGAATTGAAAGGAGGGCATACTGCGAGTCGACATGCAGAATCCCTTGTGCAGACTGCCTAGGACATGTCCACTGTCTCCTGGCAGACCGACCAGATCCCTGGACATCCTACCTCCATCTAACTCCAGATATGATTTCGTGTTTTATGAACGAACCTATATACCGTCGACGACACTACCATCTCGTCTCGTCTCGTCTCGTCCTAAATCGAATCGAAATCGAAATCGAAATCAAAGACAGGCATCTATGGGAAACAAAAACAGCATGATGGGTACGTTGCTGCTCAAGGAGGCGAAAAGCAATGATGTGCCTGGAAAAGGCACTGGAATCCATATCAGCCAGCCACACTGCAGATATGCCATCCATCCATCTTCACTACAGCAGTTCAGTATGAACCGAACCGATCGATTCGATTCGATTGCCGTAAACCGCTATGGATGGGATTTGTTCGAACTATTATATACGATATATGATATGAGGCAATCAAGTCTTTTCAAAAGGCAGCGGTTGGTTATTATTACTGATTGGCGCAACTAGTCAGTCACCTCACCTTAGGTATATACTCCGTATACTTGATGAAAAATGGAACAAACATCAAGACATACAGTATACTGTACATATGTTACGCGAATAGGCAGCCACCTATATAACATAACATAGCAAGTTACGATCGATTGGTCGATTGAATCGACCGAATCGATAGAAGCCTCCGTTCTGTTGTCTACCTACATATGTATATACAGTATACAGTATGCATATATATGGACTTACTCGAAGAAGACAGAATGCCATCAAGAACTCGATAATCACATACAATGTATAGACTATGGACTATGCACTATGGATATATATGGACGGAAGTAGTAATGTCTCGTCAATCAATCAATCAATTACAACAACAAAGCGACAAATTTCTGCCCAAATTTATTTATATACGGAGTATATGTTACAGCCCTTGGAACCTGCCTATCTCGATTATTGAAATGAAAATCATTCAATCAATCCGTAAAGTATACCTAGGTATGTATGTACATACAGTACCTACCTATCTACCTACCTACCCTATTTCGTCTTATTTTATCTCATCTCATCCCATCTAGAGTGAGTGAGTGAGTGAGTGAGTGGGTGGGTGGGTGGGTGATACATACCTATCTACCTACCTACCTACCTACCTACGGCTACAGGTCTGATGCTTTCTTTCTTTCTTTCTATTTACACCTTCCCTATCTATATAACGCACAGTTCATTCGTTACATACTTGCACCTGCACCTGCACCTGCACATATATACCTACCTAGGTACAGTACACACATATATACCAGCAAGAGACAAGACAACAACAACCACACATATGTATGTATGTATGTAGGTAGGTAGGTAGGTAGGTAGTTAGATTCCTGGTTTAGCGGTTTACTCTGTGTGTATCAATCAAATCAATTGCATGTCCAAAATAGCATAAAAGAAAGAAAGAAAGAAAGAATGAATGAATCACTTCACGAATCTTGTTTGTCATCTTATCTTGTCTTGTCTTGTCTTGTCTGTAATTATCACTCTTATCTATTCACAATTTTTTTTTTCCAAATTTGAGAAGAATAATCTCCAATCGATCCCTCCCCGATCAATCAATCGATCAATCGATCAATCACCACGGCGACACCCCTCTCACACGTACACACTCTATCCATCCATCCAAGTAAGTAAGTAAGTAGCGACCAGAAGATCTATCTGATCTGATCTGACCTTTTTTTTTCCCTTTGAACGATCTACTTCTTCATTCGCTAACTTCTACCCTACCTACTTCATACTACCTACTTTCTACTTTCCACTTTTCACTTTCTTTTTTGCCCGCGCTTCAATCCTCATCCCAGTTAGGGTTCTGGCCCGGCGGCTTCGGCCCGCCCGCCTGTCTCGCGACGATGATCTGATCGACGCTCAGCACCGTGCGGGCCGCCTCGCTCGCGAGCCGGATCGCCCAGCTCTTCGAGGCCATCAGGTCCAGGATACCTTCCTCCACTGCGTCGATGGTGCCGGAGGACGAGCCCGAGAAGAGGTCCACACCTGTCGTCCAGTAGGGTTCTTCTTCTTCGGAGGACGAGCTTTCGCCCTCGCCCTCGCCTTCTCCTTCCGACTCTTCTTCCTCCTCGTCTGATTCGGCGGCTTTGTTCGTGCGCTTCTGGTGGGCCGTGTACAAGCGTGATAGCACCTCCGTAGCGTCCAGACCGGCGGATTCGGCCAGCGTGCGGGGAATCACCTCGAATGCCTCGCCGTATTTCCTGATCGCGTACTGCGGGAGACCCGGCGTCTTGTCCGCAAATGCGGAGATGCGCTCGGCCAGTTGAACTTCCGTTGCACCAGCCCCCGGAACGAGACGCGGGTCCTTGGTAATGGCTTTGACGACGTTGACTCCATCGTCGATGGCACGCTCAACGTCGTCGAGGTGGTTTTGCGTCGCTCCTCGCAGAACAATGGTCGCCGTCCGAGTCACCGCATCAGCATCCTCCTGGCGGAATACCGTCACCCGATCGCCTCCGATTTCCGTAGTTTCCACAACGTCCACCGTGCCCATCTCATCCGGCATGGGCGCACCAAAACGGGCCAGCGGCGTCGCGCCCACCACGCGGCAGAGTCGACGCAGTTCGAACTTGGAGAGGATCTTGATCACGAGGATGCCGAACCGGTTGAGGTAGTGGAGAGCCAGTTCGCCGACAGTGGAGCCGGCGACAACCACACGCAGACCCGAGTCGTACAGCTCCTTGATGGCCGCCTCCAGGCGCTCCTCCTCACCCTTGGTGAAGTTGAGCATTTCCTGAGCGTTATGCAGGAGCACCGTCCCCTTCGTCTCGGTCTGGGAGATGTCGATGGGGCAGCTGTAAACTCCGACCTTGGCCTTGCGTGCCTTTTTGACCTGGCCATCGGGCTCGCGATTAAAAACCATACCCTTGACCACCTGCGACTGCTCCAAACTACCACCCATGATCTTGACCACCCGGACATTGTCCACGTTGAAATTGACGGGGTTCTTGGGCATCACAGCAAGGACAGCTTCGGCGACGAGGTTGGCGAGAATGTCTTCGGAACCGGACTGCTTGCTTGCGACCACGGTGCGGATAGCCTTGCTTAGCTCAGTCTGAGCGCGGATGTCCTTCAAACGGTCGACCTCGAGGTCTTTCTCAGTCAGTAGAAGTACTCTGAATACAATCGATTAGAGTAAGAAGAGGGATGTACCTTCCAGACACTTCAACGCGAAATTCTGCGCCTTCTCATAACCCTGGATAATATCACTCGTCTTGAGTCCTATCCGCAGCAACTCCTCCGCCTTCCGGAGCAGCTCGCCCGCCAGGATGATGACCATGTTGGTCGCATCGCCCATCTCGGATTCCTGCTGCTGGCTCGCCATGACGAGCAGCTTGGCGGCGGGGTGGACGACGTCCAGCTCTCGCAGGATGGTAGCCGCGTCCGAGGTCAGGATCATCTTCTGCAGGTGGTTGATCACGATCTTGTTCCGGCCGTAGGGGCCCAGCGAGGTCTGGACGGTCTGCGAGATGGTGCGGCAGGCCTCGATGTTGCGGATCACAGCGCCATCTTCGGCGTCGTGGCTGGTCACACAAAGGTATGTTAGCGGGGTCAAATCAATCAGACCAAACCAAGTCAATAAATCATTATTGTATATATACATATGTCTTCGAAATGAAGACTACCGATCAAATACACGCTGATACTCAGCCAGCGTCACGGGTGTGCGAAATCACAATCACGTACCTCGTATACCCAGGCTTGAACAGTCCCGCCTGGGAGGGACCCGGGATCGCCAACGACATGGTTTCTGCACTCGCTCAGTCACGACGAAGCAAAGAATCGATCACACTGTACGCGGGGAAAATTAGATTAACAGGAAAGATAAGTAAAAAGCAGACTGATCAAAGAGGGTGCACGCCCTCGGCTGCGAGCTTCCTCCAGCTTCCAACCTTTCGGGGGGGCAACCGGTGATTTTTTGGGGATGCAGCTGGCGGCCCAGAACCGGTCTGGTGGCTGTTTGCACAGTTTGCATCCGTCGATGAGGGGCTTAGGGCTTCTCCACGAGAACCTTCCAACATGATGTCAACTGTGATTATTCAATAGATAAATAAATTAACTAGTTGGTCATGTCACACATTCACGTGTCCGTGATAATGTCGCGTTTCTATGTCTCCAGGAGAATATACAGAAATTCCCCTACGCTACTGCCGTTTTAAATACCCTTGTACAGTACATTACATACATATGTGCCAGACTTGGCCTCGGACATTACCATCCCCACGGACTGTGGTGAAAAGTGTCCTGGAATCCCTGAACTGTAAAAACAGAAAACAGACCATCAGCGGCCATACTATAGCTTAGTTTCCTTGACGAGACACTCACCATATCGGCTAGCGAACGAACATCCGCTATTCTCGTAATACGTCTCGGCCTTTGGTAGCCTGTGGTTGTTAGAAGCCATTACTCCATACTCATACGAGAATAGTCAGGTAGCTTACCATTCGCGAATGGCCTCCATTCGGTTATAACTCTGCCAGCAAATCAGCTCCTGCGTTCCCAGAAAAAGAAAGAAGACCTTACCGATGGGTGTGTCGATAGGAACTGCGGCGGAGCAGCCTTCTCTGCCTTTTGCATGCGACCCCAGCTGGTCACGGTATTAGTTTCAGTTCTTTCTCACTCGACGGGAGGAAGGAGGCGCCGGAATTATGTAACAAAAGGCGAGCAACTTACAAGTTAACAGCAGCTCGCGGATTAAAGCACGCCTTGGACATCATCACTGGAAAACAAGTCAGTACAAAATGCAATCATTTGGTAGCCATCTCGAGAGCGTACTCAGCCCAATGTTATCCGCTTCAGCCTGGAGGAATCGTCAGCGGCGAGAACAGCCATCTGGATACTTCCTACATGTGCCATGACTAACCTCTTGTGTCCGTGAGTTCGGTAAACTGTAGAGCAGATTCATGATCATAGAAGAGAGGTTCCCCCCGATATCGAACAGACTCGAGATGAGAACCACTCCGAGCATAGCAATAAAGCTACTGCTCATCCGCTCTGCAGGATGGTGCGCAACAACATGGGCAATCTCGTGACCCAACACAGCTGCCAGCCCATCCTCATCCTGGCAGATGGGCAGGATACCGGTGAACACAAAGACCTTGCCTCTGTCCAAGAAGTCAGATACAGCCGGCAACAAGCTCGACCGATAATAGAAACATACCCAGGCAGGACAAACGCATTCATCATCCTGTCGTCATGTATAACATGTATTTTCCAATCCGCTCCCGGAAGCTGTGAGTGCGGAATCAGTCGCTGCATGACCCGATTCACCATGATCGTGTACGGATGGTTGGCCGGCAGGATATGGCCATGGTAATGTTGGAGAACATCGCGGTAATTCCGCTCTCCGAGTTTCAACTCTTGTGCGACAGAGATGCAGTTGAAGCGGCGTCGACCGGTCATCTAAAAAATACGTCAGAAAACCATGGAAGCTATTCATATCTGTTGGACTCAGACCTACCTCAACTGTTTCCAAATTATACAGATAGAACCCTCCAACCGCACCAATTGCCATCAACACATATCTGTGCTGGACGTACCACGGTGGCCGGCCCCCGCCCCGGCCCTGGCCCGGCCATCCTGGCCCAAGAGGTTCCTCAAATCGTCTATAAGTATATCTCTGGGCTGCAGCAGTGGAGTAAGAGAAAAACCGAAAGCGACTGTTCTTCTTCCCGGGTAGGTACTGAGAGAATCGGTTCGAAGATGACCCGACGGACGCAGTTGTTCCGGGAAGGACAGACGGTGACGATCGGACTGTCGCACGTTGATGTGAACTCAGCGGTCTTGTACATGCATAGGCAGCTCGAGCAGTGTATCCGACAGAGGAGGAGATGGAGGAGCCGGCGCGCGCTGCGCTGCGGAAGAGGGAAGGGGTACTGGCGATGGCCTGCATCGTGATGTTGCTGCTGGGTAGTGTTGCGCACGATGGCCAGTCAACCACGTCAGCAATTCAGGGGGCTGACCCTGCAATTCCTCAAGCGCCTCCTAGGAAGAGTCGATGGGCTTCATTCGGGAGTACTCATCGTTGGTTCGTCATGTGTTGATCGTGAGGTCGTTGCTTATGAAGCTGCGGCAGCGGGCGGACCGATGAGGTCAGACAAGGTTAGACCAATTACCGTATTGGTGCATATACTCCAGACATCCATGTGACAGGACAAAATTTATTTGCTATTCGTTGAAACTTGAAAAGGATATAAAGTATGCTGGTTGGTTATATACGTAGCCGTTTTTGCTTTTTTAGGCTTGGATAAGGACGCGTTTACTCCAAGCATTGGGTTACCTTAACAGATCGATTGTAGTCTGCGGGGAATAAAATCTGCAGATCGCTCTATTTGATTGGAGTCGCTCTTCTCCAGCGTGAATAAATACTAGGGACCTCTAGGAAGAGTTTGTTACACTTTGGACCGTAATCACGACACAAGAAACGCTTCATTCTGAAGCTACGACTACCCAAATAAAGGTCACGGAAAGGTCACGGAAATGAGATCGAAATCTGTGTTCAAATGCCTCAAAACTTATCTCCAAAAAAGATAAGAAAATAAACTTGCAAGATATCGCCAGGACAGAATAAATATGAACACATGGAAGACCCAAATCACAAAAGCTAGGAATCCAGAAAGGGGGGGAGGGGAAGAAGTTCCAAAAAAAAAAAAGAGGAAGAAGAGAAGAAAAGAAAAACCGATGGATACATACAGGTAACGACCAATAACCAGTATAGACCATCCCGAATCACTAGAAACAGAATACCTCCAAAGAAGACGTGACACAACTCAGGATGATGAATACAGATATACAACCATATGTCCATCCAAATGAAAAAAAAAAGTGAAGGGAGCATCAAAATTATGGCATCACACAGTACAAGGCCGCTGGAACAGAATGGTATCATACAAGGGTGAAACAAACAGAAAGCAAATCCAAAAAATAGAAGGATAAAATCAGAAGCGTGGGCCGTAAATAAAAGGAAACGTGGGTCATATCAACAACACATGCTTCGAACTTTTTTGTTTTGGTGGGGGGGGGGGGGGGGGGGGGTTGGGAATGTGAATCGTTTCATTCTTCAGTCAATGCATCATCACCCATTTCACGCCACTCCTTCGATCGATCTGCCAATCGCTTCACTCCGGAGACTCTCTCCGCCCAAAGAGATTCGGACGGAGTCCGGAATGTAAAGGCGCGTTGCGAAGAGATCACTCCAATGGCCTGGAGGACTGCTTTCCGCGAATCCCGCCCGAAGACAGCCGGATGGTTGATCCACTCCAGAGCCATCTCCAAGTCTGCATCCAGAGCTGCCATGATATGTTGGTCGACTGCAGCGACCGGGGTGATGGTAACGGTGTCGGACGCCCCAGACGAGCTGCCCTCGTGGAGTTGCGATGACCGTGGAGAAGTTGAGCCCGGTGTATCGCCTGCACTGCCCGAATCGCTGGCACCTGGGCCCTTGGCGCCGGGGGGAAGAGGGGGCAGGCCACCCTTGCCGAGACCCTTGAGGATACTGCGAGTTTCGGTCAAAAGATGCTGAGCACGGTCGTGTTGTCCACGCGAGACGAGGGTAAGAGCTCGAGTCAGCATATCCGAAGTGAGCAGCTCCATGCGTCGCTGCACGATGGATGGATGAGGCGGGATCGGCGGCGTGAGCGGCCGACCTTGCTTGTTCGTTTTGGGGTTGGGAGGCAACATGGTAATTGCCAGCAAAGACGGCCGGGGAGAATGGGTCAAGTGGCCTTCACGGAGAATATCACCGTAGGTGAGATCGGCCTGGATCAACGGCACCTCCTCCACACTGACAACCCGTTGCTCATCTCCATCTGGCCCACCCCCGAGAGCTTCCAATCCCGACACGATGCTCTCCCAAGCGTCTTGTGGCACGTGCTCTTGCGACGAATTGTCTGGCTGGATGACCAGCTGGACCAAGATATCTGCACGGCATGTCAGCACAATGGAATCGATAGATAGGGAGCGATTATGGGGGGGGAGCCTACCTCGCTTATCGCCAAATCTCAAGTCACCCAGGACCGCTTCCGCATCCTTTCCAGTCGAACGCTTGGTGGTGTGAAGCGCACCACTGATCTTGACAAACTTCGCAGGAGAGCCCTCGGGCAAGCGCAGCTTGAGTTTGACGTTCTGGTGAGACGTGGTCTGCAGCGCGCCCAGGCATCCGGCGACACACTCCCGGAGCATCATCCAGTCCTTCACATACGTATAACATGCTTTGGTCCGGGTCGAGAGCTCGATCAGCGTGTCTGGCTTGTGGGTGAGCCCGAGGCCAAAGGAATAGATGCCGACCCTGCAATGAGAACGTTAGTAACCATATCAAATCTCTCCGAGGAACGTCATCTGCATCGGGGGACGCACTTAGCGGCTTCAGCTCTTGACACGACAAAATCGACGCTTTCTGGATCCGACGTGGAAGAGTCACTGATCAGGAGGATGGTGGAGATGGGATTGCTCGATTTCCTCTGCATCAACAGATCCATGGCAACGTTGGCCCCGTCGACCACGTCCGCGCGCAGACTCTTCTGGCCAACGGGACGCAGAGAGTTTAAGATCTTTCCCCAGCCATTCCAGGTCTTCGTGGTCATTCCCACCAGAGGCACACCACCACCACTGGAGCCAAAGGTCACCAATCCCATCCGGTCGCGCGGACCCAGGTTTTGGACGAGGAATTTCAGCGCGTCACGCAGAAGAGTGATCTTCAAGCCTTGCATGGAAGAAGACACGGGAATCACAACGACCAGGTCGAGCGGGACATGGAAACTGACAGGAGCCGCATCCCTCGAGGGGTTGGTGTAATCAGTCAAGGCCGTGTTATTGGACTTGCCGGCGCCATAGGAAGAAGTGGCAGACGATTGTCGTTTGTTGGTCTTGAGAGTGCGGTAGTCGTCTTCTTCGGCTCCCGAGTTGTCTACATCATAATCCTGAATACGCATAGGAGGCTCCGGATTGTGAAGATCCAGGAGGGCTCGTCGCCAGAGCTCCAACTGGTTCCGACTTTGGAACCGGAGATGGAAGCAAGGCAATTCGGAGACAGAGAGGTTGAGAGTCAGAATGAGTTCATCTACAATCAAAGTAGATGTCAGTCACCTCATGCAGTTGAAAAGATGGAGGTTCAGGGTGTTATTACCTGGGACAGACTCGACCTCTCGAAGATGCTTCTTGATGAGAATAGAGCCCTTCAACGTGCATCTCGTGACCTTTCGCTTCTGACGCTGATCGTCAAACTGGATGGGCTCTGCATTCTTCTTCTCCTTCACGCAGATGAGCATTTCGCCAAAGAGATAGCACTCCAATTCCTGCCATGACTCCCGATCCTTGCCCACCCGCAGCGTACCATGAAGGCGGAGCTTGCCGAACCTGGAGAAAAAGCGCAGGTCAGTGAAACGGCTCGATGGAAACATCCAAAAAAAAAAAACCCCGCCCCCTACCGTTGGAATTCAAGCCCATGCCAGTTGTCCACGCGATATCTCAATTCCTCGGCGATCTCGTCGAGATTCTCCTGGGGTTCATAAGGAGCCGGCCGGGACGCCGACACGGAGGGAGACCGGGCAGGACTGTAGATCTCCTCTGGCGGAGCGTTGGGCTGCGCAAGACGCAGATCGTCCATGTCCGGACGCCATTGTCCATCGGGGACCTCGACCGTCACCAGACACGTCAGGGGTTGCTGCTGACGAGAGCGGTTGAGGGTGGGGAACTCGCTCCGCACGGTCACGATGGGAGCAGGAATGGGATTCTTGATGGCAGTTGGTCGAGGTATATCGGATTCCATTGCCTGCACGTCATAGTCATGCTTTCTGCCCGTACTGTGATGCTGGCCGTCATTGTTGTAGTCGGCTGCCGTCGAGGCGACACCAGTGGTAACACTATCGTTCCGCATATGCTGTCGAGACGCTGACGTCAAGCGATCGATCCTACTGGAAGTTTCACGGCTGTCACGCCGGTACGAATCACGGCCAATGGACCGCACACTTTCCTCGTGGCTCATGGGCCGGCCGCGACTGCTGGGCTGCTGATCCCATGGAGTCGGAGTCGTGAGGCCACTCCGCTGAGTGGCGGTGTCACTCATCGTGGCCGAACGCACGATATTGCTCAGTTTCTCTACAAACGGGGGTCAGTGATCTGATGTGACCCGGTTGGGCAAGACGGGTTTCCTTACCGAGATCCAAGACATTGCCTCCCCTGCTGGTATCCAATCCGAGCGGCGCATTACATGTAGGACAGTATTGAGATTCGAACTCCTTGATGTATTCGTAGAAACAGGCCTCGTGGGAGACATGGCCGCAGGAGAATTGGAGCACCCTCTCGCCGCGCAGAGTATGTTCCAAGGGCTCCTCACAGACGGCGCATTCACCACCCACGAAGGTCCTCTCTCTCCGGGTGCGCGAACGATCGACATCCATCATCCCGGCCATTGCGTTACCCGATCTGGAATTCAATGAGGTCTGGGACTGGTTGGAATGAGCGCTGTTTGCCCACCTCGACCCGGACGTGGCCGGGGAATCTCTGTGGCTCAGACTCGAGGGAGCCCGGTAGCCCGGGACTGAGGACTGCTGAGAAAGGCTGCTGCCAGGACGATACTCGGGTTGCGCTTGAGGACGGAAGGACCTCGCGGTCGAGACTGAATCTGCCCGAGAGCGATTCGGATGTCTTTGTCTTTGTGAGGGGAGGTCTACCATTAGGATATGTCCCCCCGTCAGTGACTGTCGTCAGACTGGGGAACAATTATATGACAGGGGGTTGGCGAAGGGGGGGGGGGGGGGGAAACAAGAAAAGTCAGACGGCGAGTGGACAGACAATGCGAAAGAATCGAGTGAGATCAAGAATGACCAAACATGAACACGAATAAGAAGACCAATGCAATATCGTGGTGTGTGAGATAGATGAGTGAGATTCGGGGACCGATGACGGGCGTAAGACAAACGATGACACATGTACACCCCCAAGAATCAGAAAGCGGACTACATACCAAACGGGGACTTGTTCTTGGAGCGCCCAAACAGAGAAAAGTCGGAGAGATGGAGGCCCGATTCGTTTCGAGGCGCTTGATCAGCTTTGGGGGAGGACCGATGCTTCCACATGGGCCCTAGGGAGACACTCGACGTGCTGGGCACGATCGAGGGGGAGGAGGGGGAAAGAAGGAAGAGAAAGCAAAGATACACAACTCAAAAAAAGAGCCAGACACCAAAAAAAGGAATGGGATGGAGAACTGGGGGACAAAGAAGCATGCGTGAATGCGAAGGATGATAGTTAAGACTCGCTAGTGTCTAAAGGCAAAGGGACACTATCCAACGGGACGGGCAATCACGATAGGAGCTGCGAACTTTTGGTTAGTGAGGGCATTAGTGAGGTCGGGAGGCTAGTTCAGCCTGGTGCAGGCTGGAACCGTGTTTTTTTTTTTGGCCAGGGGACGGGGGCTGGTCCGGAGGGCCGCCGGGTTCGCAAGAGCCGATACATTAGGATCCATTGTGTGGTGAAGAACGCCCATGAGAGAGGGGGCGGCGGGGAAAGAAATTGGGACAGGGGCCGCTGGTCCGGTGGCTAGAGGCACTCCCTAGGCACGGAGGGTACCTGGCCAGGTAATATTAATTCTTCTTAACTATGGGTCGGAACTTTTTAGGTTCCAGGTTGAGGCCTTAGGACGCGCTAAAGCGTTCCAACCGCCATGAGATCCAGGCGGAGAGCCCCACCAGATGCAGGTTGCGACATGGGGAGCTGCAAAGATCAGAAGGAATGGATAGGAAGAATCAAACAGAAGAACAGAAATAACGATTCTTAAAAAACCTCAGGCAAGGATTGTTCTGATTGAGGCTACGTAGTTGACAGATAGCAAGATAATAGTAACTCTAGACTGTACTGTACAGAGCATACTTAATACTGTCCTGTATACTTATAGTTGCGCAGGTAGATATTATTGCCGAGTCAAGAGGGAAGGAGACTCTGCGTGGCTGCACGGCCTGCAACTAGCGGCCTCGTGCCTGGACTTGGCACCGGGACATCATCGCCCCTGGACAGGCCCGTGCAGTGGAGATGCAACTTGGTTTTCAACCTGGAGGGTTGCGGCAGTCTAATCCAACGCTTGACAGGGAATTTGCTCGACCGTTGAACGGTTAAAGCAGTTCTAACTTGACCAGCATCATATCTGGGCTTGCACCATGCAGCTGGGCCTGCTGCAAGTTCGCCAAAGACTTTGCAGGAGTCCTATACTGCGTCAACACACACACACTTCATCTCTCCGGATCAATTAGAAATCAAACAAGCATGGACGGAGAATTATTCGATTCAAGTACTACAGAGACTAACGTATTGCATACTGAAGTCCTTACGAAATAAACCCCGAGGTGGCCCGCCAGAAAGATCTGACCTGGAAGGATTGGATCTAGATAATGGGATACTCATGAGGATGATGACCTTCCTGAAACGTGATGGCAGCAGAAAGCACTCTTTCCTGTTGCGGTGTGTCTCAGGCCCAGAACGGACAGATGATCCTTGCTAGTTAGAAGTGATATTATTGCACTACCTCACCATATCGCCCACTACCATCAGAACATCGAAGCTTGTTTGTGACAGTGAATCCACAGGGAGTCAAGACCTGTCTACGACTCTACGGAGTATGGAGCACTCCGTACGCGCAGTATCAGACTATCAGTCAATGCGATCTCTTGTCAGTTCTGTACAAGGCCCGCTCGAGACCACATGGGTGATGGGTCCTGTCCATCTGATTAGACTGGCCCACAGGTGATCGGTGCCCGGCAGGATGCGAATGCTGGCATGGCGATGAACCAATGATACGAGACAAGTTGGGAGGTTGCTGCTCGAGTTTACGGAGTACTCCGTACTTATCGCGAAAGTAAAGCGATTAACAACTTATGCAGTTTTTGACAGCGTCGACTCATCAAGTCGACAGGCGATGATGTCAGTCCGGACAAGCTCGGTGCTGAGTCGGAGCTCAGTTATGGCACGGGCTATTATTTCGCATCTTTCATTATACTCGTCATTCTCGAGTGAAAAGTGTACAGTACGGAGTACTCCGTTCTGTAGAGCAATGCTCTGACTGCATCAAAGCAGTCACATCTTAAAAAAGGGACTGGATGGAGAACTGGTCTTGGATCTTTGAGTTCCTTAGCCTGGAGTCATGCCTTCGGTTATCCTGCGATTCCCCACCAAAGACGACAAACGGGAGGATTCCCGTTAGCAGGCCTGCCGCAGTGCCGTTCATCGTATACGGAGTACGGAGTACTCCGTACCGTCTGGCTAGAAGAGGTCCGGAGAATTAAGGAGGTACCTATGTTCCAGATGCAGATGAAACTTGCTGCGATATAAAGAACCTGATCAGCAGCCTATTGGACGTCGCTAAGAGTCGACATCTCAACACAAAGTTCAACTAGACCCAGGCCAGGAGTCAGGAGTGATGGGCCCGGCAGTTTGACCTAGCATTGTCCAGGTTCGTTCAAAATTAGCTGAAACATTTGGAATTTTTTTTTTAAAAAAAAAAAACTTTCCCCCGCGACGGGACCGTTGGACACTCCAAAAAAGCAGGCAAGTGCCGCCGCAAGTCCCCAAAATGATGAGTCTGGGTATGATCAGCACGACGGCACGGCGTACCGGTTTGACAGCTCCTGCAGAACATGTTGACTATGCCTGGAGAGGCAATGACAGTCGTCCAGTCGCCTCTTGATAGGCTCGAACCGAATCCTCCACGCGCTTTTTGGCAGCCGTTAATTCCCGTGGCGAAGATCATGTCCCCGCTTGGCTCTTGGCATGCCCCATGAGTTACGATTCATCTTACGAATAAGGAGCAAATAGGCGATTAAGAGTCGTCAGGGGCAGGAGTTGGACGGACTTGAAACAACATCACTTACGGAGTAAGTTCTCCAAGTCGAGGATGAAACTGACAGATGTCATTGCCGCCTCGATCGACGTCGTTAGACTTTGGACTTATAAGTATCCACGAGTCGACCATGCAATGGGCGTTTTAACAGGGAAATAAGGTTTCTCGGAATATAGCGGGGATTTGCCGTCGAGGTGATCAATCTCAGCTCAAATTATACGAATATACCGAAGCGAACTGATCGCGAGTCGTGACAAGTTAGCAACGCCTTTACTCCGAAGTAGGGGGGGGGGTACTCCGTACTTAACTGGTGACATTCTCACACACGACCAAGCACTCAGCCTCACGGCTCTGGAGTCTGGACAGTGTCCACTTGTCCATGGACACTGGCTATGCAGATCTGCGCCAGTCGCCTGTGGGACTAGACCAAAGTCATTTCTCAATAGTGTCATTGGCGAATCTCGATTTTGAGCCTCGGGTCGAGACTCTCAAGTCCTCAACTCGCAAGTCGTGCTTGGGATATTTTTTTTCAAGACAGAATCGCACAGTGCACTGTTGGTGTGACTTGGTTACAAGGATTCGCCAGCTGCAGCTCAGGCTGCTCAGCACAATATCAAGGTGCGAACCCACTCAGTCTCTGGCTTTTCAGCTACTGTCCTACAGTCATCTTTGCAAAAGCGGAGCACATCAACATCGTACGGAGAACTCCGCAGTCTACACGCATTTCATCTTTGACAGTCTCATTCACGATCGTTGACGTGGATCGATCATGCCTTGGCTCCGATACGGAGTACTCCGTACCTAAGGCTAGGTACGCATCACTGCCAGCCAACACGGTGATAATCGTGCAGCGCTGATAATCTCCGTACCAATCGCGACGTGATGGTAACAATATGCAAGCCAGAGTGCTTTCTTCGGGTGTGTTACATCCAAATCAATGTCAACTCGGATGCCGAGTACGGAGTCCCGGCGAGGCAACTATTACTACCACATGCCAACGACACGTTCCACTTCCACGTGAGGGCATCATGCACTGTACAGAGTAAGGCAGCTGCTTAGTCATTAGTAGCAAGCAAGCAAGCACGCGTGTCAACTCTATTATTATTAATGCACTCCATCCGGAGGATTGAAATAGGACTTTGGTCAGCCAGACCAGATATATATCACCTCGCCTTGAATCTTGACTGGCCACTGGTCAAATTTCAAATACTACCGTAGGACAGACAATCTTTTCAACAATACGGAATACTCCGTAGTTTGTTGCTTTTTCTCTGGTTAACTAATTAATTAATTAATCAATCTGCTGTCTATATGGTTGCGCATAACTGTACTGTACTACCTTCCGGGACTATATCTAGATAGAGGTGTTTATTCAACTTGAACTCCAGCCAGTGCAATCCAATCTAAAAATGATTATCTTTCCAACCAACCAACTAACCAACCAGCAACACCATTTCAAGAAATTGAAAAATGGCTTTATACTCCGTACTCCATGCCTCGACTAAAATCCTAATAATTCCGGCTTTTAAATTTAAGCAAAAATAGGCTGAAAAAAAAGGGGGGGGGGGGGGGGGGGGGGGAAGGGGTATGTGCATTACCTAATATTATGATATTGTGAAGCAAGGTAAATTTTTGAGATCTCCCCTTTCTCCTTTTTTTTTGTTTCCCTTGTTACCTACTCTGTATATGGAGCAGTTAGTGATCTCATGCACTACTATGTATCATACATTGCAGAGTTAGTGACCTTCAGCGGAAGATAGCTTGGCATGGCATGGCTAACTCAATAATGGATCGACTGGATCGAATCTAGCTAGGTAACATAACTACTTAGGTAGTTCCAACTACCTAAGTACTATTACTGCATGCTCGATCTGGAGTAACTACTCTACGCACCTAACTATCTACTCCGTACCTGACTAGACCTGACTAGAGTTGCAACTGTTCGCTGTAATTCCAAACCTTAGGTAGGTAGGTAGTACAGAGTAGGTACCTACTCCGGAGTAGCTAGGTAAGGTAGGTAGGTAACTACCTAAATACTGGGCAGTCTACCGATCATCCCCACGTGACCAACTTTCTAGAAACTCAACTTTACTCCGTCCTTTAATTTATTATGTTGGCCCCCCTTCCCAGCCCCCACCAGGCCACCACCATCACGGCACGACCTCATCTCATCATTCTTATTCTTGGACCCTGACTCCGATCCTCCCCTCAGATCATATGATTAGGTATGATATGATATGCAGATCTCGCTAACTCAGTGCGGTAGGTAGGTACCGTACTAGAAAAAAAAAGCTAATATGGAGTAGTTTATTAATCGTCATCCATTCTGCATTCTAACTTGCAACCTCTGCTCAATGCATCTGCATCTGCATCTGCATCTGCATGCTCTAGATAGATTTTTTCGGTCCATTGTATTTTACAGTACATGCACATATATATACACACATATGTATGTATGTACATACATACATACAGAGTACTTACGCACGGAATTTGATCAATAGATCGATCAGTCAGTCAATCAGTCAGCAATCAATAGATCGGCACTCAGACAGACTTCGACGCCAATTCCGACAAACTCAAGCTCAAACTCAACCTCAGCTCGAAGGATTCGAACCCCTGATGGACTAGTCTATGAGTATATTAGATAGTACGGAGTAGACCGTGATTGATCAATCGATGACGATGAACCATAGCCATAATCATGAACCATGATGCCATGCTATGCATCTGACTGGAGTAGATAAGTTAACGTTGATTGTTAGCTGCATGGCAAGCAGCACCTTATCTTTCTGTCATACGGCATTTGCCCGATGGCCGCAATGGCTTGCCGTAATATTAGTTACCAGGATTATTACCTCCTGTTGGTTAGACCTACCTAGGTGTCTACCTGGTCTGTTGTTTCCTCTACCCTCGTACACTCGTATACTCGTATATTCTAGTACTCGCCTGGACTCTTCATCAAGCAGCCTGGATCAGAATTCACAATTCAGAACTTAAAATCTAGTTTCAAAAAAAAATCCCCATTCATTGATCGAAAGATCCGTTGGCTGGTAACGGACGAACTACCTAACTAACCAGTTGAACAAACCCTTGTCTTGAACAGAACAAAGTGTCTACCCCCGATCTATTCTGTAACTAGCTCAAGTTTACCTATGTAAGCAGGTAGATCCATGAAGTTTGAAGTGGAAATGGAATCAATCCATTGATTGTATGCAGATCACCCAAAATCTAAAAAATCTAGTCCTAGTCCTAGTCTATATGGATAGATACATAGTATTAGCTGCATTAATTGACCACCTACCTAATCCGTATCTAGGCATGAACAAGTACAGAGTACCTAAGGTAGCGGATGATGTTAGCCAGTGATGTTGGTCACTATACTAGACTTAATGGAAATAATCCCCCACTTGCAGCTTAAGCAAGTTAAGCAACTTAAGTACCGAACTGAACTGATGAACACAATCCAATCCAATTAAATAATCATGGACCCCATCCATTGGCAGGTCTGTTAGATAGATACTTTAACTAGCGCCAGCTGAAGAAGCTGAAGAAAGAGAAGAAAAGACCGCCATGCTAGTTTGATTTCTACCTATTTTCTAGCGATTTCTCGTTGGATTATTAATTATTTCTTGCCATACACTGCACATGTCAGCATCCACATGTCAGCTCCGGCGGCCCCCCGATAGACACATGACTACCTACCTTATCTACCTACCTAACTAGATCAGTGGGTGACTGCATGATCTGCATGATCCATTGCTATCATGTGGCGACTGACAAATAAACACACTTGACTCTTGCCCCAACTCTTTTTTTTTCTTTATTATTCCCTTTTTCTTTGTTCTTTGTTTCCTGTCACCTGTTCCGTTTGCCTTCTTTTCGAATACAAACAACATTCAGCACAGCACAGTGGGGCGCGGCAGGACGATCGACAATCGATAGTCTAATACCTCTCCACTACGGAGTACTTCGGAGTAAAAACTGGCAGTGCACTGACAGAGTAATGAGAGTATGTACTCCGTATGTAAGGAGTAAATAAATAACTAGATAGATAGCACGGGGCACAGTGCGGCCTATTATTATATGCCGATGGACCATGATAGATGATGGCAAACGGGCAATAATAGATCAATAGTTAATAGTCACTGCCGATGAATTGATTAATTTATTGGGATTTTATCCTATCCTATTCTATTCTTTTAGTAATGAATTGGACCCCACGACTAACTATACTATTACCTACCTATTCTCCCGTTCGAGAATCGAGCGCGACTACGGAGTAGAGTAATCAGCACTCTTTTCTTCCAGACTCTTTTCCATTCTATAATCGAAGCCATTAAACTATGTATCTATCTGTGGAGTGGAGTAGCGCAGTTAGTCGTTCATAGATGATTGTCAACAATGACCTAATAATATAACAACCAAAAGAAAATAATAGCCTTAGGTACTCCGCAGGTCCTCATCCTGCGGTCAGATATAATAATTATTAATTATTGATTATTGATTACTAGCACCTAGTGGACCGTGGTTGTTTGTATGCATGCATGTCCCACCCGACCGGGCCGAAAGGAACCATGGATAACTGCATGAAAGAAATGAAGTAAGAAGAGAGAGAGAAAAAAAAAAGAATCGGAGTACGGATAAAAAAAATCAATAGTTCAGTCAAATTAAGTTAATTAGTTAACTTTAATGTTAATAGATCGATCGCACTCCAACCTTAATTATGATTACTGTGTGGTACTTGGCCCACATACCACGCTACCACCATTTTATTGTTTTTCTAGATTTCATGCTCATCGATCTCTGCATAATCAAAGTATTGTCGAAGGATCAATTAGATTAGCCGTTATGATAATATATGCTTTAATCTAATGAATTGATTAATTCGACGGGTCCATTCATACCTAAATCATACTTTTTTTTTTCTCTTCTTCGATTGTCTATCATTTTTTATGATCATTATTATCATTGGCTCGTGCCGCGGAATAAAATGATGGCCACGCCACGCATGGTAAGGTTGCATGCATCCATCCATTGCAGTTGATAGTTGGAAGGTTCCGTGCCAGACTTCCCAATCCAATTCCAGCCCGATGATAGGATAGGCAGTGAGCGAGTGAGTGGATCTTTGGAACCTTAAGAGACTACATAACATACCTATCACCTTACTACGTAGGCATGTATCTAGGTGCACCCTGCAGGACTGGACAAACAACGAACAATATTCTACTCCGGTTAGTTAGCTAACTGGTCTGGTTAAAGTACATGTGCAGAGTAGGATTAGGGTAGAAAGATACAACAACATTCATCATCACTTTCAAAGACTGTATCATCACTTTCAAAGATTGTATTTCATCATTATTGAGGGTGAAAAAAAGAATAGTCAGCTCGATCGAAGATCATCAACCGACCTATGACTTATGACTTAAGCTATGACTCGCTAGTGATCTCAATAATGAATCAATCATCGTCATGGTATACGAGATCAGCCAAGACTAGTCTATACAGACCTAATTCTTTTTTTTTTTAAAAAAATTATTACCTTGATTTCATTTTCTAGAAATCCCTGTCCAGTCCACCTTAACTAATACTTTTATTTTATTTATTTATTTCTACACCACTCTATCATACTAATTGATAAATCATGAATAGAATACTGACTGACTGATTGACTAAAGAAAACGAACGGAGTAAAAGTATCCTCCGACCTCAGTCTCCATCCGACCCGATGGAAAGGAACCAAAAAAAAAGTTTAATAATTTAATATTGGTATCATTACTCTGTACATATTAGCCATAGTCATGTTTTTTCTTAACCCGCTGTAGTATGTAGTATGTACTCCGTCCATACTACTATGGAAAAATCTTGGGTATATACGCCGCACCTACCTATGTACGGCACAAAAATACAGAGTACGGTTAGAATTTCGATGACGATCTGGTTAGATGCCGTATCTAGGTGCCGTGGTTAAGAACTGAAGACGGTAGAAGACGGTAGAAGTCGGTACGTACTGCACTTAGGTAGTAGTCAAGTTTTCATTTTTCCCCGCGCGAAGTTACATTAGGTACGGAGTATGTACATTAGTCTCGAAATCTATCTCTGCAGAAAGGAATCCTCCAACCGGCAGATTATTATCATTATCATTGGTGTTATTATTATTGGTTGATGCATTAGTATGCTTGCTTGCTACAGATAGCAACCAATTATTAGGTACAGTACATCGCTATGTGGCAATTCATCGGCGGCATACCAATCGACGATCATACGATATGATATGATATGATCATCAGGCTGTGGCTGTCTTGACAAGTCGATCCCCATTTGTTGGGTTATAGTATATCCCGTATACTATACTATACTATAGAGTTAGTGTTCGATGATCAATGGACATCCGCGTCCATCCATCCGTGGTTACATTCGTCACATGTCATGTCATGTCATGTCATGTCATATCATATGATAACCTTGCATTATTAGGTAGTAGTCTAGTAGTAGATCGATCTTGACGGAGGATATTGGCTTTTCCCGATCTGCGATGTTGCGCCGTCTTGAATGTGTGTCATGGTAATATGATGATAATAACAACAATATTATTATATTGACAAGATCTGCATGCTTATCATCTCGTTCGTGGTGATTGATGTTTTCTCTTCTTTTCTTTTCCTTTCCTTCTCCAACTCACCTTCTCGCTCGCTCACTCACTACTACCCCTAAGGAATGGCAGAGCTCTAGATACGGAGGAACTCAATCATTTATCGAAAGAAAGAGAGAGAAACTCAACAAGACATTCGTGCTCGTGCACGGCTCGAGGTATCAGAGACTATATGCCGGTTTAGTATGTAGGTATGTATATATATAGACATACATGTACAGCACATTTCTGCTAAAAGGAAGCCTCGCGATGATGATAGATAGGCTGTGTTATCATTAGTTAATTAATCGATCAATCAGTTAATTAATTATTTATTTACTTCATTGGGAAATGCTATATATACACATATATATAAAACCCCATTGTCAGATAGATAGATAGATTACCCCTTACCTAGGTACACAAGGAATTGTAGGTTGAAACCGGGATGAGAATCAAAAAATAATTAATTAATTAACCACCCAGGATATGAAAAGATATGAGCAGGACTTTCCAGTGAAACGGATAAGAAAGGATCTCATTCCTGCATCTCTGAAGTATTGATCGGTAACCGTATGACTATTCATTAAGATATGTTGATAATACGTTGATAACCAAGCGATAATGCTTCTGCGTCGTGTGATATATTATAGCTGCAATTTACTTTACCATTACCAAGAGTAAAGAAGGGTTTATTTTTTTTTGTTCTAATGATCTCATTGAAGGAATTCTGGTCACTAGCATTACTGTCCTGTCGACTTCTCCATAGCAAGATTTATTACCACTGATTGAATGTATTATATCTTGCATCACCTTCGAAGGCAGTTTTATTTTATCCTCACTCCTACCGTCACACTCATATTTATTTGCATGATTTACTGTCTACTCTCCTTGCAGGAGTTGTCTCTATCTGGTACAGAAAGTGATTGTCTATTAAGATGGGGGAAGGTTCGAGCACATCTCACTCAGACCACTGCATTTGTCTTCACACTACTCAGCTCAGCTCAGCTCAGCTTACTTTCATGCCCAAGGCCCCTTCCACTAGCGATTTAATTCCCTAGTAATTCAATACTCCTTATGCCTTTTTGCTCTGATTACTGGAACCTAGTATAGAAACAATTCAGAGAGCAAATGTAGTTTAAAGTATATTGCTATAGAACAAATTGATGAGTTCCTAGAAAAGCGGAGAATGCAGGCTAAGTGTAATTTAATCAGACTCTAGTGACAGAATAATACTAGATTGTATGGAAAAGATGAAAGTCTTTCTATGTCGTTATTTGATACTATGGCAGAGGAGGACCATCTTGCGCACCGGCAGGTAAGTAACGTCGAGTAAAAAGGATGACACTGGTAGCGTTGTATAATGCGATGATGTTGGTGGTGAGTGGGAGTATCTCTATAGATGAAGACAGAAGGAAGTATGCTCGAGATCCATGGATGATTGTCTTGCTGGTGTCTGTCCGATTGTAACTTTCAAAAAAAAGTCAGCACCAGTCTTGGAGCTGGTCGAGCAGCTTCAGTGCCTGTTTCTCGATGTCTTGTCTTGTCTTGTAGCTACATTTGCATTCTAAATGCTATAGACCATATCTTGGAGAGTCCCTGATTGCCAATTCCAGGCAGAGCCAGTCTGTATCTGGATAGCATGGAGGAAAGAAGACCAATGAAGAAGCCAGATCTTCCAACCTTCTTTCCTGGCAGCAAGGCTCTGTAAGGCAGTACGTTGGCTCCAAGCCAGCATGGTACAAGCGGTACGAGGCAATCTCGACACTCTTGTTCTTATCTACAGCCCATGATAAGCCATAGCAGCTTCCCGATGGAATATTTCGTTTCTGGGAGGCAGAACTTAGATAGGATTGCTAGCAGCTAGAAAACCAATGATCACGGTCGTTCCAGGCTCAGATAAACCCTAGGACTGGAGGTCAGTGAGACAAATTGAGCAACAAAGTGGCGCTCCAATAATTCGTTGGTCAAAACTCATACAGATCAGAAAACTGGAATTGAATATATGCTCTCACTATGGCCAAATACTCTTGCAAGGCTTCATCGGATTCCAGGGCAGCAGAGTGGTGTGACGGAGGCTATGGGGTATATTCACTTTCAAGAATGGTAGAAGGGTCATTGATTGTATTACGTTCTCTTCTTCTCTGTTTTCTTTTCCTGTACGTCCTTTTTTTTACCCCATTTTCTCGCTGAATGGATAATTTTCTCCCTCATGTTGAAGATAATATGATGGATTGGACCAGAGCGGCGGTACCAAAACGCAAGCATTGCTTGCAACACACAGCCGGCTTGTGACAATTGCTGTTGGGCTCATCTGGCTCATCTTCGCGGCGTCATTAGACTGTCTTTTGAGAGTCGAAACAACTTGTTTCGCTTAGAATACTAAGAAAATTCCAGCTTTAGGGCGTAAAAAGAGTAACATTTAGATCCTAGATATCTCCTATTTAATAATTTGAATCTTAGGAAGGGGTTCTACAGCTTTGTTGCTAGAGATTATACTAAATTAATAAATCTGAGTTAGAAGAGAAAAGCAGTATTATACTTTCTTAATAAGAGGTATAAGAAAGGTTAAAGATATAAGGCTTAGTTAATAGAACTCTATAGAGGCTTTTACTCTATATAACTATTTTACTAATTTCCTAAATAAGCAAGATAGTGACGTACCCCGCCCTCAATCCAAATTTGTACTCGCTCCTGTTTCTCTAGTTCCACTGAGACCTCTCCATTGGCTGACATTAATATTCATAATATTTAGAGTTGGTCTGCAGCTGGTCTCCTATATAGTTGTCAGGAGTAGCCATATATCAATGGCAATATTGTGAGAACCCAATAAAATTAGGACGAGATAATAGTTCTTGTCAAGACGAGTAACTAGGTGGATTCTGCAAAATCGGCTGTGCTACAGCATAGATTTAAATTCGATTTGTATGTGGTTTTATAGATCTGTTGAGAGCTTGATACATATACAGCAATCATGATCTTGCCGATGCTATAGACGAAATTGTATGCAACCGGGCCCTCTTTCTTCTCCTCTTTGAGTCAGTCTGAGCTAATGCTATATCAAAATAATAAAAGAAGAAAGAAATTGAAAAGGATAGAAAGAATGGATGCAGGCTCAGCATGCTTGGATGATATAGTTTGCCACGTTTGCATCGGGCACACCGACGTCTCAAACAGGACAGCTGGTGCTGACATAAGCACGCCCCTGCCGGTACCCGGCGAAGATTGTCCCCAACAACAACTTTGCGTTGGAGAGAAGAGCGATTTCTCTCCCTCAGCAGCTTCATCACGTCCATTGGGCTCTTTCTTTCGCCATGTTCTCCCGATCGTTGTGGGCGCGCCAGGTCGCGCCTCTGAGACGCCAGGCTCTCGCTCCTTTCGCGGCTCGCCGCTCTGTCACCACCAATGCGGCCTCGTCGCATGCTGAAGATATCCCGCAGGTGAGCTGAGGTTTTCCGATAGCTGCATTCGAAGTATCGTCCCCTGGAAAAGGTTGTCTGACCATGGTTATGCCCTCTCCAGGAGGATGACAAGCCCTTCACGGTCAGACTCTCGGATGAGAGCTTCGAGACTTACGAGCTCGACCCTCCTCCGTACACGCTGGAGACGACCAAGAAGGAGCTGAAGCAGATGTACTACGACATGGTCGTGATAAGGTGCGGAATGGCTGAACTCGCGCTTCGCCTGGTATTTCTGACTGACAGTCGATTTTCACAGGCGAATGGAACTGGCTGCGGACCGTCTGTACAAGGAAAAGAAGATCCGGGGCTTCTGCCATCTGTCGACTGGTCAAGAAGCTGTCGCCGTCGGTATTGAGCATGCCATCACCAAGGAGGACAAGCTGATCACTGCCTACCGATGCCACGGTTTTGCCTACATGCGTGGTGGTACCGTCCGGTCCATCATCGGAGAGTTGCTGGGTCGCCGTGATGGTATCGCATACGGCAAGGGAGGCTCCATGCACATGTTCGCCCCCAACTTCTTCGGTGGTAACGGCATTGTCGGCGCACAGGTGCCCGTGGGCGCCGGGTTGGCCTTTGCCCAGCAATACAATGGCGAGAAGGCCACTAGCGTGGCCCTGTATGGAGATGGTGCTGCCAACCAGGGTCAGGTCTTTGAGGCTTTCAACATGGCCAAGCTGTGGAACCTACCCGTCATCTTCGGTTGTGAGAGTAAGCGAGGCGTATCTCCTTTGAGATTCATCTTTTTGATGTTACGTGACGACTGATGGCTGTGCCTAGACAACAAGTACGGTATGGGTACCGCGGCTGCACGCGCCTCCGCCTTGACGGACTACTACAAGCGTGGTCAGTACATCCCCGGTCTGAAGGTCAACGGTATGGACGTCCTCGCCATCAAGGCCGCCGTGCAGTATGGCCGGGACTACACCATCTCCGGAAAGGGCCCCTTGGTCTTCGAATATGTGACCTACCGGTATGGTGGTCACTCCATGTCCGACCCCGGCACGACCTACCGTACCCGTGAGGAGATCCAGTACATGCGCAGCAATTACGACGCCGTTTCCGGGCTCAAGCAGAAGCTGCTCGAGTGGAAGGTCGTCACCGAGGATGAGCTAAAGGCCCTCGACAACGAGGCTCGCAACCACGTTGACGAGGAGGTCGCCGAGGCCGAGAAGATGGCTCCTCCAGAGCCCACCCCCCGCATCCTGTTCGAGGACATCTATGTCCGCGGCAGCGAGCCTCTCTGGATGAGGGGTCGTACCGTTGACGAGACTTTCTACTACTAGACCTTGCCTGCAATGCAATACTTATGACCGGGGGAGATGGACATGGACGAAAGAGTATCTATCTATCTCCTTTGTTTGCCACGTACGTGTATAACGTGTAATTTAGCCAATGCACACACACAATTCCCTATAGCGTAAGTACAGTTTTGGCACGAAAAATAGACCCGTGATGCCTACGATTTATTTAACTTTTTGTGTGAGTCATTCAATCAATAAGCTGGCTTGTGCTTATATACATATATAACTGGGCCAATCAAAATCAAACCCAACCCCATACGGGTGTGTAACCTTGGAACTATAGAACTATTGTACAGTACATATTACAGTACATACGAGCTTAAAAGAAAGAACGAAAGAAAGAAAGAGGAAACTTCAAGACAAGACCCCAGGTAGCTAGTTCCATAAGAAACAGACCAGAACCAGACCAGACAGATCACAAGCAAGAAGGGAAGGAGAACAAGAACCTTCAAACGAACAAAAAAAAACCCCAAATAAATAAATAAATCCCAGTATCCTTGTTTGTTTTCGTTTGTTCAAGTAAAGCCCGCTTGTGTGACCTATTTCTATTATTAAATTAATGTAGACAGACAGACAGACAGCTGCGAATGACAACGACGAGGTCAAGGTCATCGTGGCATGCTTGACGAGATAAAAAGTAAGATGACACCGGTGGGAGACCGGCGAGGGGGTATCATATTTCGTATGTTGTACATACATACACAAACAATAAATTAAATAGATAGATAAAGGGGAATGAGAAGGAAGGAAGGAGAAAGACCGGTGCAGCGCAAGTATAGAAATAGCAAAAAGGGCGACCTGCTACTGTGGTTCCTGCCGGAGCATCTCCAGAATCATCTCTTGAGTCTGCTGGATCGAGTCCAGTTTCTCCTCCAGCTGCGCACGGTCTTTCTTCAGCTGCTGTTCGAACTCTTTGCGAAGCTCTTCTTTCATCTCCTCTTTGAGTTTGGCGATATCCGAGGCTGTCAACGTCGTGCCAGAAGCGGATGCCGAACTCTGAGTCCCATTCTCTGCTGATTGCGACGTGTCTGATCCCCCGGATGGTGTCTCGTTGGATGCGGCGGCTGCTGCGGCTCCCAGGGCAGAGACAACAGGCGAACTTGTGCGCTGCGATGCTGCCATGTCCAAGTGCTTGTTCAACTTGCTGAGGGTCTCCAACACGGCGGATGTCACGCTCGCGTTCGGGTCTGCTCCTGCTGCAGCGTCTCGAATCCCAGCAAGAGGGGTCTGAGGAACCTGAGGTGGAGGTGCCGGTGGTCTCTGACTCGCAAACATGGTGTCATATCCAGCCGGTAACCTCACGCCTGGTGGAGTCTGAAAAACAGGTGCAGGTGGGGGTACGGGTGCAGGCGGGATGGGTGCGTTGACAGGACCTGAGAAACCCCATCTCACTGGCGTCGACTGCCAGGGCAGCACGTCCGAAGAACGATCCTTTCTCTTCCTCCCTCTGCGCGAGTCGCGGATCTCAATCCGTTTCTTCTCAGCCTCCTCGAATCGTTTCCAGTGCGGGATCCAGGCATCAACCACTTCGCGCCATTGCGGATTGGACAGATCTTGTCCACCGTTCTCCTTCTGCTCCTCAAGGAACTTGATCCGCTGCTTCGTGACAACCTCGACTTTGCGCCGCACGGAATGCCAGGAGTACGGATGTCCATACTTACGGATGAATTCGTCCGTCACAGTCTTCCACCACTCGCAGAGCTTGTTGCGCTCTCCGAACGTAGAGGCATGGCGATTACAGATCTCGAAGAGCGAGACCTCTTCCTTGGTCGTTAGGCGTTTTCCGTGAATGCGAGAGGCATAATCTTCCTCGCAATGTGTGATCGCTGTGTCAGCGGGCATGGAGGTTGTTGTATTATTTGTATCTCCACCGTCCGCCTCAGAAGCATTCGCCTGCGGCGTTGGTCCGAAGTCTGGGTCATGCTCCTCTGTGTCTGCAGCTGCTGCATCTCGGGAGCTTGGTCGACTGTCCGAGTTGGGCTCATCTGATTGTGCTGCCGGAGTGTCTGCGGCGGGCGAGTCTACGACATGTGAGATGGATGATACCCTTGGTCGTAGCGTAGATGAAGGCTGTTGACCATTGTTCTGATTGCGCTGCAACACCGAAGGGAGCCATCGCAGCTGTGGTACCTGGAAGGACGAAGAGCTCCCACTGGGGGAATGCTGCGATGATTGAGCGCCGACAGACGATGTTGAGTCTCCTTGCCACGGGAACATGGCTATGAAATTCCCGCGCAGTCGTGTGCCTCTCGTGTCGCGACGTTGATGATGCTGCTTTCTAGAAGCGGAGAATGAAAAATTCGCCGAGAGGACTGAAAGTTACGACCCGACGGGTCCGTGTGCCGCTCTTTCCCTCAGAACGGATATTTTCACCTCTCTCCGCCCGGCGTCTTGCAAGAGTGGAAACCGCGAGGCTTGGCAAATTACGCCTGCCTGATGATAAAGGATACAAAACCTGCCACTGGCATTTTCCCTAACTAATATAATAACATGTGTTGAGTCTTGCGTGGTAGCCCTGAACACGGAATATCTGCAGTAACTCGACCATCTCCATAACTTGCGCAATAAATAGTGGCGTTATTGCCTCTAGTATGGAAGACGTTACATACATGTATTTTATATGGATTGATTGATTGGCTAGAAGAACTACCTAGGTACGTTGAGATAAAATATAGTGGTACCAAGAAATGATGAGAAACTCAAACAAGGAATACAAGCACATGTACATCCATGTAGTTCTTGCTTCTTTGTTGGACCTACTGTTACTATTGTCGTTGACCGTGTGAGATCCATATTAAGCCACGAGTATACAATACGAGCAAATCAATGGAGTTTTCAATTCTATGCATTTACAAACTACCGTGCTATGTTGTACAGTACATAATTAACCAACTCCAGAAGCGAAGACTCGGACAACGCTCCGCACCATCATAAGTCCGGACAGAGGAGAGGATCCATGAGCACAAGCGGCTGAAAACCCAGTAATACAAATGGCATAACAAGAACAAAAGTTGACAGGCTGGCTCTACCTTCTGCGCAGATACCACGCGAAAGCAGCGGTTCCGACGGACTCACCAAACGGAGTGGGCACCTCTGCAACACCTGGTCTAGCCACCGGGTGCCGGATATAGACGGCAGCGCAGATGTTCTGGTTGACTTCGAGGTATCGAGGGATGAAGGCAAAGGCACTCATATAATCACGAGGGCGCCAAGGGGTGGCGTACGGCTTGGTGCTGTCAATCGGGTTGTCGCGGAGCTGCTCGAGGGCACGTTTCAGAACATCAAGTTCCTCGTCCGTGAGCTCCGATGTAGTCTCTTCATCCAGGCTCTCAACACCGTCCTGGGCAGCTTTCTGGAACGCTTCTTTCAACTGGTCGCTAACGCCTTCTACGGAGGCTGCTGCCTTCGTGGACTCTGATTGCTTCGTCGGCTCTGAAGACGATGACTCAGCTTGCTTAGCTTCTGGCATCTTCTCTGGCTTCGTCTCCTCTTTCTTCTCTTCTGGCTTCTTCTCCTCTTGCTTCTGAGCCTTCTTCACTTTGAGTAGCTTCATGAGTTCCGAAAATTGAGCCCCGAGGTTCTCAGTCAGAACAGTGCTCGAGGCGGAGCGAGAGAGGACGCTTCGAACGGCCTTCTGGAAGCCGCGAATTTCCTGCTTGCGCTTGGCTGGAAGCACATCCTTGTCCCGCGACAGGATGGTCTTCGCCTGACTAAGCATTGTCTTCAAGGTCTCCCGAGGATCCTTCACTTCTTTTGTATCTTCTTCCGCCGCAGACTCCTCATCGCTCTTCTCAGCCTCCGTTTCTTCAGCTGCTTGGCCTTCTTCAGAGCCCTCAGCCTGAGCTTTGCGTGCTTCAGCGGCAGCCTTCCTGGCCAGCCGTCCTTCGCGACGCTCGGCCCTATCCTTCGGAGCACCAGTAGCATACATGACGCGCTCAGGATCGACTTGGAATAGGTCACCAGGGTTGAGAAGGTAACCGGGGTATCTCATCTGCCGGAGAAATTAGCATATCAAGTCTTGTTGTCACTTAACAGCCAGAGAGGGTGTACCTTTTTCCCATTAACAGTGACAGCGCCATGGATGACAAATTGCCGGGCCTGTCTCGTACTGCTTGCAAACATGGCTCTGAAGATGGCAACATCTAATCGCCGTTCAAGAGGAGCGAATGCCATTTGCATGTACGGCGTCCGTGGGGGAGAAGTGGCAGTTTTCCGGCCATCAGGTCGTTTTTCTAACCCAGAGCCGCGACCAGCAGAAATCTGAGATCCATCGTCCTGAGCGAGTTGTGCAGGGTTCATGGGAACCACACTCCGTATGCGGCGGGAGAACATGCGAGTCCATTGACTCTCGCGAACCTGTTCGCCGTGATACGCTCGAGCCACGGATTTGGCCGCCCATTTCTGCTGGAAGAACGTCTTGTTTCCGGTTGGGGGATTGCGGAATCGGCTGAGGTTATATAGGTTATACTTGCTCCATGATTGCCGGATTCTCTGGAAGGGAAGAGGGGACAGACGTTAGCAGCTGTAGAGCATTCGGGTGCGATTGAAAATAGCAGAGGCTTTTCTCAGACTTACCGGCTTGCTCAAATGCGTCGTAGCCCGATTCCTCATGGTGACGGCGTCAAGTAACCGGACAACTACCTCCTCTCCTGCTCATCAGCGCTCCGCGGATCTTCCAAATCTTCAAAAAACATCTCTCGGCAGGTCACGTGCGCTGACCTCGGAAGGTTGACTTGTTTGCTGTGTTTGGTTGGAGATACACACAGTGCACACAATGCAGACGATGCATACTATGCAAACAAGTGCAAACAACTACCGTGCTTCTTGGCTCACCAATCAGCAAGCCTCGCTTAATTTTTAGCGTCGTCTCCCAAAGTTATAAATACCCCCTTCTCCCCCCGACCTTTTGGACTTTTCTCTTCTTTCTTTTCCTCATACTTACCTTGTTTGGGTGGCTGCGATCAAGAAGGCGGTCCACCACGGGTTGGTCCCTGCATT
Source organism: Rasamsonia byssochlamydoides (assembly GCF_041956645.1). Classification (NCBI taxonomy): domain Eukaryota; kingdom Fungi; phylum Ascomycota; class Eurotiomycetes; order Eurotiales; family Trichocomaceae; genus Rasamsonia; species Rasamsonia byssochlamydoides. The sequence continues at coordinate 235,316 of NW_027192406.1, read as the reverse complement.
GCACATCGCGGCGGAACAACCCGTCCAACGGCCTTCGGGTCATTGGCAGGCGTATTCTTTGGCCCCTTTCCACTTTGTGGAACACTTTCTATCTTTTCATCAATCCCTGGCCTTGAGCGAGGGTTTGGAGAGGAGATACAGGAGCACTTTGGTTTTCAGTGTTGGTGTGTGTTCGCACGATGAAGCGCTGCGTATGACTGAGTATAAATTTTCATGGGTTCACCTGTTCTGGCAGAATTGACTCATCCCGTATCGTGTCTCCAAAAAGGTCCCTCTGTATTTTCGCCACCTGGCTCTCCGTGTTTTGTTACAGGCGCTTCCTGCTGTTCGCTTTACGAAGAGAGGTCGTTTCAACCTTAGCCTATGTGGACGATTTTATGTATCTTAGTGTTTTACCTCTGTCTAGGTAGTCGGAAGAAATTTCACATTCTACGAGTTTTGCAAAGCGATCTCACTGTGAAGCAATATCGAGACAACAAACGTGACAAAGTCATGTTTTGAGCTTATAATCCAGTCTAGATTCTCATGATCTGATATTTCCTAACTGTCCTCTCCGAGTCTCGTTTCTACTGTAGTTCATCGTCAAACTACGGAGTAGACCATCTTATCGTCTCGTCGACACGAATACGCTGTGACTGCTGTCGCGTGGTCAGAACCGGCACCTTCCGTATCGGGTATAGCATCTACGTCATAGCTTAGTCATCCAACCGTAAATAGTCGTAGTGCAGCCCGTACGAGTACTGGCCACCAATACAACAAGCTTCCAACCCCTTTATCACAACCTGGCCAGAACTGTCGACCAGCTGTCACATCTGCAGAACCTATCCTGGCTCAGGATCTTGAACTCAAGATCTAAAATTACAAAAATCCTACTAGATTGCATCATCAGATTTCGTTATATCAGCCCTATCAGCCTCTCCTTCAAGAGGCCAAGTAATACATACAACTATGGTATGATAAACTTTATCCAATCTTCTTTCTACATTATACCTAAATATACTCGTTGATTTGAATTACTGATTATTTATACTTACAACAATTATAATTGATAATAGGCCCAAACACCAAAACAAAAGCGAGCAAATGAGAAATATGCACGACACGAGGCTGCAAAGCACGGCAAGCCCAAGAGTGCAGTTAAACAGCACCAGAAATTAAAGTCCCCCATAGCTGCTGGGTGGGTAGGTATGTACATGTATATACATTCCTTTCAAATCGCCTAACCTTTCTACGGGGTTTGTTTTTACTAATATATTGATTGGTTAGTGGTCCTGGCATTTGTTATCTGTGGAGGACTTGTTTTTGAGCTTCTAAGGGTTATCCCTGAGATTTGGGGTGCTATTTCTTCTTTCTTTGGTCGCTGGACATAAACAAAAAGAAACGGAAAAATGGGGATCTTTGTCATGGGTGTTGTTGGTTCTCGGGTCGTGTCACATTATTATTATTACTGCTAAAAACATTAGGCTGTCGCGTATTCTAATTTTACAAACGTCGCATTTTTATTTGTTTTATTACGTGGGACGAGCAGGTGAAAGATTTCTGTACATCATCAAGGGTATCTGATTTTACAAATGTGTCGTAATCATAATCGTTTAGAGACAATATAGCTCTACATGCATAACCATTGCATGTTCCACTCTTAACTCCGCATATATGCAATAAGTGCACTCACGAGTCCTGCTGTGAAGACTCCATGCCGCTGAGACGCCCGCCGCTGGGAAAGGCCTCAAATATAGCCTCGGCTTCCTCAGGATCCATGTCTTCGTCTTCCAGCAGTCGGCGTGCCATTTCCATCGTTTCTTCAGTGATACCAGATTCCAGGTATTCACCTTCGCTGAACGCGAGTCGTGAGAGAACGATGCGATATTTTTGTGTCGCGCCGGAGAGAAGTCTCAGCTTGGAATGTATGTCGACCTCGCCGTGGTTTCGAATCACCCCATATATCAAGTGCATCAGTCTATTCACGAGTGCTGTGCGGAGCTTGTGCTCAGGGGGCTCGGTGTATAGGGCGTCCAATTCATCGTGCATCACTCGAAAGAGCCGCGCAAGCACGACGTCATGGGTAGCGAGTGCGGTATTGCCGCGGTTGTTTGCTGGATCGGGAGCTGAAAAGGCCAGCGTCTCGAAAAATGCCACCGCTTCGAGTCGCATCTCACAGATTTGCGATGGAAGATACGGCTCCCGGCCCTCATCCACCTGAAGGTTCTCGCTGAAGAGATTTGCCACACGATCAATGAGATAGTTCTCGATTTGTCTCTGTTCCTCCTCCGTCTCCTGGATACTCCCGAAAGAATTCGGACGGATGCTGGTCGCCAGAATGTTTAAGGTAATGATGATATCGTCGACAGGCTGGTGACAGTTCAGCATCGTTAATATAAAATCGAATCGAACATGCCTCCAGAAGGCTTCTTGGGTGTTCTCATCATTGTGGCATGCTGTGGCTACAAGATACAAGATCTCCAGAGCCTCCGTCGAGTCAACTTCGTCATGAAGTACCGAGCGAGGGGTCTGGCGGAGCTGCCCCCGACTTCGACTTGATACGGGAGAATGCTCGAACCGAGGAGTCGCATTGACTTCCACCGAGACTTGGAGAACAGGAACAAGATTCTCGATGAGCTTGGGGGCGATTGAAGCTGTATCTAGCAGCACAATGAACTTTATTATGGCCATAAACATAGGGATCGGTTCGTAGAACTTTTCCTTCAAAGCACGCGACCACAAAGAAATGATAACATTGGCAAATCCCACAGCGTAGTTACCCGAGCGAATGGAGGATGTTTCTTCCAGTACAATTGACGACAGTTTCCGGCCCGGTTCAGAGGGGAATGCCAGCCTCGCCATAATTTCGATATCCCGTTCCGTGTTTGGAGGCGTCCGGTGGTTCAAGATCCGTTTCATATAGTGTAGGTTAGAGTCTTCCTCTCTATAATCTGGTCGAGCCTTGCTGTACGCAATCTCTTCTGTTTCTGCTGCATCCACTCCCGGAGCTTTTGCAGGGCTCAGTTGGAGTGAGGCCATCGGTATTGGGACATCCTGGCTGGCCTTTCTCTTCCGTTTTCCAGGGACGGTGGGAGTCCCTCGTCTGGACCGGCCTCCTGGAGATTTCGTAGGGGATAAGACGACCATTTCATCATCCTCAAATCCATCTCGAAAAGGAAGGACTCTCGACTTCTTTGGTGTCGTGGGCGGGGCCTTTTCCTCGGCCTTGGCCTTCGCCTTCAAGTTATTAAACCTTAAAGTCTCCTCGCGAAGATCTTGCTTCAGAAATGCATTCTCCGTGGCGAGCTTCTTGGTCTCATCATCCGCAGCTTCGAGAGCCCCTTTGTGCTTCGCCGTTTCATCTGCGAGTCTTTTTTGTAATGCAGCAACTTGTTGGTCGCGTTCTTTGAGGATATTTGCTTGTTGCTTCCGTAGGATAGCGTTCTCTCCTGCCTTGGTTTGCGCGGCCTCCTTGGCTTCAGCCAACTCCTTCTTTATTATGTCACTTTGGCGAGTAAGCTGTCTGATAGTCAGCTGTTGCACCTTTCCCAAGAGTGATCCTGTAACCGTACCTCTGCAATTTGAGCCCTCAATTGCTCTATTTCAGCCGACTGGTTTCCGCGATGCAATGCATCATGGGCACTACCGCCATTACGTGGAGCTTCCTGAGGTTGAGGAATGGCTTCCTGAGCTGGATGCCCTTCAACAGGCAGCCTTATGGAAGGTTCATGGTGCTCCAATCCCTCCATGGGACCATCGTTCTCTAGAACCTCGTCTGCATTCTCCAGCACCTCTGCGTCTAGCTCCCCAACATCCATATCGCCATATTCGCTAGATAATCCCTGATTTTCCGGCAGAGGCACCGTCAATGACAGACTGGGGTCGTGATGCGCTCCATTATGAAATTGTGTCTCGTCCTGCCTGGCTCTGGTGGCAGGAGCGCCCTGTGCCTGTGCTTTATAGGCATTCTGCTCAAGCTGGAGCAGGGTCCCTGGAGGGAGGGAGTCGAAACCATCATCCGAAAACTCGTCATCACTGATGTCCATGCCACAGGTTGAGGCGGAGCCATGAAGGAGATTATTGCAACAATTGCCTGGCGTGGTGAACAATTATATTAATAATGCACAAGTTATTACAACTTTATGCTCCCCGCAACCAACACGGGATGGCTGAAGAGACGCCAAGGCTCGGCGTCATGTGCGAGTCGGACACTGACGTCGAGCAAGGCAGCCTAACTCTCAAAGATTAGGAAGTGAACGACGGCCTAAGGTTCACTAACCCAACTGTCTGAAAATCCTGTTCTTTTCCGACTACGGAGTTCTTCAGGTCGCTGTTGGTCCGAGAGATCTTTTTTTTTTCTGCCAGCAAGTGGTCGTCGTTGGTCGTCCGTGTTTCCCGGCTCCGCCCAGCCGCATTCAGTCGTTCCCTTCACATGAAAAGTTACTGTCGCACTGACAACGTCCTCAACCACCATCCTCCCCCCAATCGTTGAGTCCCTGCTGGCTCTGGCCGTAGTGCCCTCCAGACTACAACGACATCTTTTCACGTTTAGTGAATGCGAGTGCGTCTCGACTCGTCACAATGGCTAGAACACGCAGGAATGTGAGGTTCCAGCATCGGGGAACAAATGGCGTCGAGCAACGGCGACATAGCTCCTCGGACATAAGCGATGTGGGATCTGAGGCTGGAAGTCCAGGGAAGAATGGCAGTATCTCCAAGTCAGAAGTCATTCTGGAGGAGGTGGGCTTTCCTAGCACTTGCTTTACGCTGGGGAAAATTGCTAACAAGTTTAGAAATCTGACGTTCCTCCCCTGTCGGAATACGAGAAGAAAAAGCAAACTTTTATTACTCGGACTATTTGGACATTCGTCATGATTGCAGGCTTCTTCATTGCCATGTTTTCCGGCCACATCTATGTGATTGCGATTGTTACTGCCGTGCAGATTCTTTCCTTCAAGGAAGTTATCGCTATTGCCAACGTTCCCAGCAGAGAGAAAAACCTGCGGTTCACCAAGTCACTCAATTGGTATTTCTTGGCGACGACGATGTACTTTCTCTATGGGGAAAGTGTCATCTACTACTTCAAACATGTGTTGCTCGTGGATAAAGTGTTGTTGCCTTTTGCAACCCACCACCGCTTCATCAGCTTTATGCTTTACGTCATGGGTGAGTGTCTCGAGTCAATGCAAAAGTTGAGAGAAGGTATTAATCTGACGTATTCAGGTTTTGTCTTCTTCGTGGCCACACTCCAAAAAGGTCACTATAAGTTTCAATTCACTCAATTCGCCTGGACTCACATGGCGCTCTACCTGATCGTTGTGCAGGCACATTTCATCATGAACAATATCTTTGAAGGCATGATTTGGTTTTTTCTGCCGGCGTCGCTGGTCATCAACAACGACATCTTTGCCTATGTCTGTGGCATCACGTTTGGACGAACGCAGCTCATCAAGCTGTCTCCGAAGAAGACGGTCGAGGGATTCGTTGGAGCCTGGATTTGCACGATCATTTTCGGTTATCTGATGACCAACATCTTGATGCGCTACAAGTACTTTATCTGCCCTGTGACGGACCTTGGATCGAACGTTCTGACCGGCTTGGAATGTACACCCAACCCTGTCTTTGCGCCGAAGGAATACATGCTTCCGGAATGGACTGGTTTGCCAAGGACGATCCACGTCGCCCCGATGCAATTCCATATCCTCGTGTTTGCGACCTTTGCCTCGCTGATTGCACCATTTGGTGGATTTTTCGCGTCTGGGTTGAAACGTACGTTTAAGATCAAGGACTTTGGCGAGTCGATTCCGGGACACGGCGGCATCACCGATCGTATGGACTGTCAGTTCATTATGGGGTTCTTTGCCTACATGTACTACCACACTTTTATTGCGATACACAAAGCCAGTGTTGGGGACATCATTGAGACTGCGATTACTGGTTTGACGGCTGACGAACAACTGGAACTGGTCCGGGGGCTGAGCAAGTATTTGTACAACCAGGGAACTGTTTCTGAGAAGGTATGACATCATTTTTTTTTCTTGCTAAAACCGACAATCGCTAACTAAGACTGCAGATTTTGAGTTGTCTTAACGGGGAACTTGTGCGGCGGTGAGGGAAAAAAAAAAGGGCATACAATTAATCATTCTGCATTCTCCACTCGATGATGACTTGAAATTCTTTTTGGCTGCCGAAGGCATGTTTGCATGACCAGTCGTGTCGTCTCATCATATATTATTGTGTAACCTCACGCTTGCTTCATGCTTCTTGCTTGTTGCTATTCTTTTATAAAATATTTTCGATCTCACTGCTGGAATGACAAGACCAGTTTGAGATGACTTTTCTTGTTTCCAAATTCGAGCATTGTCTTATTTTAGGTTATTTTATGTTATGGCTTTTTTTTACCTCCTTTTTCTTGCCACCATCGTTTCTTCTGAGTTCGGTTTGGTCTGGTCTGGTTTGGCCGTTGATGTTTGCTTGTTGATGCCAACCACCTGCTACCTGACTACCTACCTACTTGTGTAGCTATGTAACTCCCTAGTTCAGCTCCACACCTGCCTATCCTTTCCGATTCGAGATCTCCCCTTCTTCCTCCCTCCCTCCCCTTCATCTTCATCTTCATCTTCATCTTCTCCTCCTCCTCTTCTGTCTTTTCCTGCCATATAATCCACCATTCACGCTTCTTTCACTCTTCTGCCTTCTGCCTTCTCAGAAGCCTTGCTTGTTGCATGATGAAAAAAAATGGCGTTCATTCGTTCTCTTGAATGGAATTTTTTTTCCGGCGACAAATGACGACCAACGATGGAGGAGCAACCTTTTTTCATTTTTGTAATAAAATGAAATAATAATGAAAAAACATGAGAAGGAAGAAAGAAGGAAGGAAGAAAGGAACATGTCTATCTATCTATCAGGTAGTTCTAGTTCTAGTTCTAGGTAGTTCTGTCGCAAAGATCGACGCATCGAATGGGATATATCGAATGGGAAACATCGAATGGAAACAAAAGGAGGAAGAGGGAAAAGGGGGGGGGGAAAGGAGGGACAAAAATGACGATTGATTGTGAT
>NW_027192406.1:187757-228249 GCF_041956645.1 Rasamsonia byssochlamydoides | reverse complement strand
TTTTTTTTTTTTTTTTTTTTTTTTTTTTTTTTTTTTTTTTTTTTTTTTTTTTTTTTCTTTTTTTTTTCTTTTTTTTTCTTTTTTTTTTTCTTGCTTCGCTCATATGTGTTTGTTTAAAATTATTAAAGACTTTTTTTTGAACTACTTAGGTAACTATCGCAATACAATGCAATTGCAATAATGGCAATGCCAATGCAATGTCAATGTCAAAACTATGCAAATGCAAGATACCACCCTTCCCATATCCTACCCTCACATCCTTCCAGGAACAAGAACAAAAACGCCAGGACAAGGATAGAATAATAGCAAAGATTTTTTTTTTGAAAACGCTAACGCTAACGCCAACGCCAACGCCAACGCCAACGAAGGGGTATCACTCGAACATAGCGGCATAGCTCGCTCGTAGCATATCATATCAAATCGAAAAATCGAATTGGATGAAATCGAATGGGATAAGATTGTGCCGTGGCAAGGCAACCAACCAACCACACTTGAGGTGAGGTGAGGTGACGCGAGGCGAGACGAGTTCAATCCTCATCAACAACATACTCCTCCACCTCCTCTCTAAAGTACTCCGCAACGACCTTCTTCTCCGCCTCGGCGCGTTCCGGGTCGAGCATGAAGCGGACGGTGCCGTCGCGGCCGCGCTCGTTGAGGCTGGGTTTTTCGCCGTTTGCAGAGATGGGCGTGAGGGGGTTGGCGGGACGGGTGGTGTCGCCATCTTTCTCCTTGTCCTTGTCCTTCCCTTTGGGAGGAAGGTTTTTGTGGCTGTGCTGGTGCTGTTTGGACCCGTTGGAGATCTCTGTGGAGGTGTCTTTGTCCTTCCAGAATGTGAAGCGAGGGAGCTTCTTCGAGTCTGCTTCCTGGTTGAGAGGGATGCGGATGGTGAGGAAGGCCTCTAGAGGGAATTCCGGTCCGAGGGCTGTGTTGGCGCGGTGATTGGTGTAGAGGTCGAGTAGGTCGAGCAAGGTTTCTGCCATAGTTAGTTAGCGCCTGTTTATATATGATACTTGAGAAAGATGTCTTCTTACCCATGACTTCTGCACGGCCTATCTTCCAGTTGTCGTAGTCCTTGCCAGACTCGACATCCTCCAGACGGGCATCAACCAGACGAGAAGCCAGCTCAAGACACGCAAACGCCATAGTGGCTGTCGTCTGCTTGAGCGGCGCAAAAGTCCGATACAGATCGAGAGAGATGCAGTACGCCACGAGGCCGACTTCATCTTCCTTCTGCACGCCGTAGCGCTTGCACAGTTTGACGAGCAGCTTCTGGGGATGACGGTTGCGGAAGTCAAAGCCAGATGATTCCAGCATCAACCGTTCCAGGATGATGATGCCCCTGGAATGACCGTCGAAAAGCTAGAGGAGTCAGACTTGCCAATACAAGACGATAAAAATCAACTCACTGAATCGTCAGGAGACAGATGCTCCGCTGGAGGCAGCTTGAGATTGTACGCCGCACACACAATCTCACGCGACTTTTTCAGCGTGTCCTCGATCTTGCACGCCGTAAACAGAGCCGCGGCGGCAGCATCCTGTCGAAGTCAGTCAGTCATATCCGGTAAAAACAACGACAGAAAAACCAACCATGTAGTTGTACTGGTTGTCCGCATGGACCAGTCTAAACTTGTGGAAATAGACACATGCAGTGTTGTAAGTACGGACGGGTCTAATATTTATTAGTTGATAATATCGACATAAGAGACACAATTTTAAATGAAAAAAAAAGTCCTTACAGATGAAGCGCCCTGCGCACGTTATCGATCCAGGTTACACCCTGAATACGAATGCTGTCCTCTCGCTGAGGATCAACACCCGTCGCAGCCAGGCATTCCTGAATCGTCTGCTCAAAGACATACGGTTTAGCAACCTGGATGAAAGAAGGATGCGGTTGCGATGGTTTGGTCGGAGGAGGCGGAGGAGGCGGCGGCGGCCCCGGAGGACCCTGAGGAGGCTTCGAAGTCGAACTCGACTTCGAATTCGAATTCGCCTCCTCCGGACGCGGCGCGGGGTCGTTCCTCGCGGGCGCCATCTTGGTCTTGCGCAGTTTCAGGGAATTGTCGACCATGTTGCGCTTGAGATGTCTCTGGCGGACGGGATACCAATCTGGGTGAGCCATGGTCACGGGATCAACCTTTCTCCGTGGGCGGTAAGTTGTGTTGAACTGGACCGTGCACTCAGTATGAGAAGGAAGACAAGATCGGTAGTGAAAAAAACAGAGGCTCACGTTTCTGCATGAAATCCACTTAGCGAGCTAGATTTTAAAATGGGAGGTCTCCTGTTTGTGGGTTCTCGACGTGAATCAGTAAATCCTTCATGAGGACCTGGTATATGGAATACTTAATCCTCATCTTGCATAGAACACAAGGTAATTTTGCAAGCACTCTGCTTGTCTCTTGTATACAGAGTACACTGCGACTAGATAATTATAATGAGACGAAACTACCTACTGAATTGGGTCTCTTCTTAGTTAGAGCTTGATCCCCTGATAATAATCATAATATTTTATATTAGCTCTAGTAGGCTAGTTGCCCTATTTTAACTTTACTATTAAAAGGAAGTTAAAGTCAATAACATATAGGATAGTAGTAAGATACCAGAATTCTCTTCTTCTAGTTCATATGATATTATCAATATATTATCTCAATAAACTACAGATGTGGTAGATTAATATTTCCTTGCAATGAAGGCTCAATGGCAGGCCTGAAAGGTCATAGTACAAGCTGTTATCTTTTTCTCCGATCCAAGCACTCCAACCAGATCAGCCCTATGGTTGATTTCCCCGCATGACCCAACGTCAGTCATCCAGTCAAGCTAAAACGACCGAATCGAATCGTCGGGCAGAGATCTCCAGATCTCCAGATCTACCGTATTTAAATCCAGTCCAGTAGACATACATCTCCACATGATACGAAAAAATACAAAAAATGTAAACAAATTTCTCCAAGTCTAAAATTCAATTGACATCCTTTTCACATTTCTTGCCAGCCAACGTCCATCCTTCGGCCACGGGCCCAGCCAAGAGGCTAGGCTAGTCGAGCAGCATGGGGCGGAACAGCCGGTGAAGCTGTTTGCGGGGTGCTTTTGTCCGTATGTCATTCGTCTCACGGTCACCTAGGCATCGCATCACTCTCTCTTCTTCCACACGACCTGTTTCTCAATTCGTTTCATCTCGTCGATCCTGATTGATTGTGCCTACATTTATGGTTGAAGATCTAGCGTACTCGTGTGTTGACACAGCCAAGCAATGAGTTGCAATTGATCGTTGCGCTGCGTTCGTTGCGTTGTTCTGTGTTACGTTGCCTTTTCTTTTTTTCCTTCATTTCCTTCCCTTTTATTTCCTTTTCCTTTTCTTTTTCTCTTTCTTTCCCTTTCCACTTCTTCTATCTGCGAGCCTGCTGTTTTATTATGGGTGTTCGTCTCTGCTTGAAGATCTTGTTCTATATCTGGGTGGTTCTTCCCTGCACGAGAACGATCCTGTGTTGTTTTCTATAGAAGCATTTCTGGCCGGATTTGATGCAATTGTCACCAGTATACAATCAGTATTCAACAGTGTCCATTCGATGCTGATTGTCGAAATGAAACAGCTTCGGTACGCCCCCTGCTATTGCTAATTGCCTTCCCATGGCAGACACTCACAGAGGAAAGCTCTGGGACAGTTGGAGAGAAATGGTACTGACACGTCTCAGTCCAACGGTCTGGCTCGCCCTTGAAAAGAAGCAGATCCCCTACCTATTAATACATCGAAGTGAATCCCTACCACAAACCCGCCTCTTTTCTGGCGCTCAATCCGCGCAGGCTCGTGCCGACTCTCTCCGTGCCTGATACCACGGACCCGTCTTGCTCCAAACAACTGTACGAGTCTTCTGTCATCCTCGAGTATCTCGAAGAAGCATTCCTCACCACCGACCAGACCGACAACCCTTACGATCGGGCCGTGCCCCGCGCCCGCATCAGGATCCACTACATGACCTTCTGCGTGATCCCGGCGTTCTACCGGTTTGTTTCTGCAGTATCAGCCTCCGGAGGGAGTATCAGCTGATGCGGCTGCTGCAGACCTGGCCAAGGTCCAGCGAGTTCCTGGACCACCTGAAAGAATGGACCAGGGCGATGGACCTGGAGGGGCCGTACTTCCTCAGGAAGGATATTTCCCTGCCCGATCTGGCGATGGCGCCGTGGGCGATCCGCCTGTGGATCTGCAACGAGCTCAAGAGCGGAGGACCTGGCGTGCCGGCTGAAGGACACACAGGCGAGGACGAGTTGATGTGAAGGAGACGGAAGACGTGGCTGACGGCGATCAAGTCACGGAGGAGCATCGGAGAGACGACGAGCGAGAGGCAGTATTATCTGCCGATCTACAGCGCTATGCTAAGGACGTTGCTGAAAGTGAGTTAATAGCCAAGGCTATCCGAGGGGAAGAGGTGTGCCGTGACTGACGGCATGAGATGCATGATGCATTTCCGGGAAATGTCTACACGTACAGTACTGTACAGTACATACACACATACACATGTATATATTTGTATATGGATACATAATACATACTGGGATATCAATTTGTTAAAACTGGTGCTTCTTCACCCCTTGCTCCCTCCATACTTCCTAATCAGCTTCTGCATGATAGACACCGCACCGGAGCGATATCCTCCGCCGAAGATGGCATGGTGATTGAGATGATGGTACCTAGCAGTAGTCAGCCAGAACACTTCTATTTACAACTGATCCGGTGCAAAAAACTGAAAGTAAACGAATAAATGCGGGGACTTACAGCTCATACAACCTTACCCGATCCTCATACTCCTCCACCGGCTCCGTCTTGGGGACAATGCGATGATACTCGTCGAAAAAGGCCCGCCCGAACCCGCCGAACATGTGCATGATGCCTAGCTCGTACTCGCTGTGCGCGTAGCATGCGGAGGGGTCGTAGACTACTGCTCCTGTCCCCGTCTCGTCTTCTTTCCGCTCGCTTCCCACGATACGCCCGGTACTGGCATTCCCGCTCCACAGGTCCCCATGTACGACGACAGGCGTGATCCTTCGCCTTTGCCCTCCCGGTCATAGCCTAGATGATCATCACCAAGTAGCGCGGGGACGACCTCTCTCGCCGTCTTCTCGACCAGTTCGCGCAGTGCGGCATCCTTGCCATTGCGTCTCTCCGACTCCCCCAGGACAGCGAGCAGGCGCTCGTTAGCGAAAAAGTCTGCCCACGACGCGCAGAAGCGGTTTGGCTGACGCGTGTCACCGCAATAAGTTGGGACGGGGAAGCCGAAAAGTCTCCTTCCTGTGACTGGGTCCGGAGGCGCGGGCGTGCTGTGTAGTTTGGCTAGGCGGTGGGCTAGTGATGATGGCCCTGATGATGAAGCTGACGATCTTCCGCTGCTGAGGTCTAGATACTCCGTAACGAGGAAGAAGGTCTTCCCTTTACTGCCGCCACCCTCGTCTAAAGGCCCCCAGGCCAGCGCCCGCGGACAAAACCCCGGAACGACAGACGCAATCGCGTTCAGGGACTCGTACTCGCCTCTGAACATCTCCTCTGCGGCTTTGCCGGAGCTAGACGTCTTGACGAAATATTGCCGTTCTTCCTCTCTGCCATCGTTATCAGATGAGGGGACAGAAGCGCGAATGCGTCCCGTGGTCGTGAATCCGGAGCCTAAGGCGGAGGTCGACAGGCTGGATTTGCTTGGGTCCAGGGGGAGGGAGAGCGCGCGGAGGATGGCGGGGGGGACGGGGGGCATGTTTTCCCTTTCCCTTTCTATAAATTATAATCCAATTCTCGTCAACTAGACGATGACTTTGACGCAAAAAAAAAAAGGCGGGCACTCAGAAATGACAGCGCGAGCTGCCAAGTGAGGTGAGATGAGACAGACAGACTGGTAATATGTATTATATCGGATATATTCTTTAAGGAGATCAATCCAATTGCGCTGAAATTTGACCTGTTTTCTCCAGCAAGAAATCAACGTCTAGATCGTAATCGTTGTCAGAATGAAGAAGAGGGAGGAGATTGATGATTAATTAATTGATTGATTAATTATTGCAGAGATTGACTGACCATTGACGGTTTACTTGATTGATGATGTTTTGGTCGTGGGTCCTGCATGACGTTTGCGGGGCAGATGCAAAGAATGTCCCACCCTCTCTCTCGGCGATAAGATAAGGAGGGCGATCTCTTGCAGGGAATAGTGACAGTGGTACTGCACTGCACTATGTACATACAGTACACCAACTGATTCAATTCCTACGCATTCGACAAGGGAAATAAACGCGCATAAATATAAGCATAAGTATAGCTTAGATTTATTTCAAGCGCAGCTAAAATACACCCACACTCGTGGCATGCCAAAACTTCAACGTCAACGCCACTGTTGTACCGGTACCGAACTTCATGTACACATAACCAGTCATGTATCAGCTTAACAAGAGGAGAAAAATTTTATACAGCAAGCGCAGTGCGCATGAAATGGAGAGCGGTCTTGGTGCGCTCCCTCACGTCCAGATCGGGATCGTCTTCGACGCTGGCGAGTCGGTCCATCACGCCTAGAGATTTCAGTTTGAGGGCGCGCTCGTGACACGCTTGGTGGTCGCTCTGGTTGTCTTGACAGGTCAGGTTGATCACGGTCCACACGCAGTTCACCCGCACGTAGTGGTGGGAGTGGTTGAAATGGTGCACCATATTCTTCAACAGGTCGCGATGCGACACCAGCAGCTCGCGATGGCGCGGGAGTCCCGCTGCAAGATGGATGACCACATACGTCACTGAGATCAGGATCTCTGTCGGCACAGGGGCGCTCGGTTTGTGGGAGGAAGAATCCCTCCTGCTTGGCACCTGGCCCGTCCGCGGTCGGAGATGGTCCGCTAGAATGTCCAAAAACTCTTGATGACCACCCATTTCTCTGAACACGTAATCGATCATCTCGGCCGCGCCAGGATCGCAGATGATGTTGCGGATGAGATCAAACGCCTGCTCCTGCACGCCGATCTCATCTTGCCGTGCCTGCTTGATCTGATCGAGATCACCACTCAACGCGAGTTTGCGCCGCCGTGCCGGGTCGGAAAGATACGAGTCTACACCGGACTTGGATGTTGGCGCCATATCCATCATGTTGAGGTCGTTCTCTCGATCTCTGACGTCTTCCATTGGATTCAACAGATCGACTTGTTCCCCGGCCGAGTTCGATGTCCCCATGCCCAGCGGGGATCCATTCTCAGAATCCGTCGTCCCGCGCTTGCTCGGCGCATTCGTAGGGTCCTGCAAAAGGATCTGCTTCAACCAGCCTGGTCCCAGAGTCGCAATGATCTTGGTCTTGAGATCATTGGCGGAATTGTACGCGATATGCTTGAGAGCCCAAAGAGATTCCAGCCGAAGCTTGAGATTAGTCGAGTGCGCATGGTCGCAGAGAATGGGCAGAATGTCGGCGGAAATGATAGCCTGTGCAGCAGTAAGCAATTATCAAAATGAAATCAAAAAAAAAAAGGAATGATACTGCGTACCTCTTTCATCGGACTGAAATCCAACGCCAGATTACTTATCACCGCCGTCGCCGCGATCTGCACTTCGATATCCGGGTGCTTTATCAACCCAAAAAGAGGAGTTGCCACCCCAGCATCAATGAGGCTGGTCCTGAGGATGCTCACAGACCGAGTGAGCGATCTGGCAGCTCCACAGGCCGCCAGTATTGTCGGCGTGGGGTTGCCATCCGCCGCCGTGTTCTTGGCCGTCGTGGTGTCCTCAGGCGGCGGGCTGGGACGCGGCTTCAGCGAGTCGATAATATAGGGCACCACCCCGTTGTCGCAGATGGATTTCCGGTACTCATCCTTGGACGGCGACAGCGCGGCAAGCGCCTTCAAGATGCCTTCGCGATACCGCATGATGTGGCAGACGATTGGGAGGTAACCCGGCGGTCCCAGCCGAAGCTCCGGTGAAGCCTCCGCTTGCGAAGTCGTCTGCCTGCTCTCAGCATGCCACATGGATTTCGCGTTCTCCTGAAGCGGATTATAGGTCTCTTTGAGCAGTTGAGATAATTTCTTGATCGCCCCTCCTTCGACCGCCGCTTTCTGGAGCTCGTCCATATCCATGACCAGAGTAGCGAGGATGGACGGAGCCTCCTCTTTTAGACGAAGTATCGTCGGTATCAAACCATCACACTCGGGATCCGACTCGTCCTTCATGTCGTAATCTTTGTCAAACATCCGAAGGAGAACCGGGATCAATAGGTAACTCAACATGGAGATCCGATGCTCCTTGGCCAGGCCGAGGCGGAATAAGACCGTCACGAGACGGGCGGCCATTAATCGAGCCATGCCCGACTCCGCTCGGACCACATGTAAGAGCCACGGTATGATAGCGTTTTCCTCCTCGTCTGAAGCGGTCGATTCGAGATACGAGGTGTTCCGCAGCTGGCCGCGTTTGCCATAGGCGCCGTGAGGAACCAGGGGTGGGAAATTGCTCGAGGCTTTGGTCTGGACGGGGGGAACGGCCGGTAGGATGGAATCGATCGGGTTCGCGGAGATTGGACGAGGCACTGCAAATCCGGACAGATAGGTCGACCCCCAAGGCGCTTTCTTGATGTCTGCGGGCGAGAATTCCGGTAGCTGTTTGGGAAACACGGTGACGATCCCGGGTGACGACAGGAAATATTCCGCCCGCGTTTTGGAATGCTCAATGATCACGGCCACCGCACGGAGGATCGGTGCAAGTCTGGCACCGGGCGGTGCGGGTGGAGGAATCGCAGGCAGAACTCCAGGCTCGTTCAGATGGTTCTCTGCGCCGGGCAGCACGAATCCTCGGGCCACCACGAACGAGGCGACTTTGACCGCGAGGGCATCCAGCACACCGGCTTCTGCCAGGGCCGCTTTGTGTGTTTCCTCCGTGCAGAGCTTCGCAATGAGACCGGCGGCAAGAGTGATACACGACTGGGTTGTTTGAGAAGACGACGTTTGGCTGATGATGTGGGCGAAGCATCCGATATGCTCTTTCGCGAAGACGATCTCGGCGAGTTGGTTATCCTGCGGCCAATCTCGACTCTGGAGCGGAAAGCGATCCGCGATGGTGTTGAGCGTCTTGAGGATGGGGAGAGCCAGCCATTGTGGGCAGCCCGGAGACGACAGGATCGAGAGCATGGGAGGTAGAATGTCGCCTGCCAGGATGGGGGAGATGAATGCCGGGCCGCCTGCACCTTGTCAGCACGTTCCATCCGGGTTCTCTTCTCCGGGATATTATTTGTGAATACCTTGAGCTAAGCTGCCCACGATAATGATGGCCTGCAGACATGCCTCCTCTTCCTCTGTCCGGGGCCTTGTAGTGTCGCTGTGCTTTCTCGTCCCATTGAGCTCTCCCGACGTCGCGGCCTTCTTCCCGGTCGCTCTTCGTAACGCCAGCACCTTGGAGAGCAAAGGGATGATGCCCCACGAAATCCAGGCCTCCTTCCGCTGGTCATGGCCGATCAGCTCATGCTTCAGGGCTCGCAGAGCGACCACCTGCTCGGTGAGGGATTCGGGATTCTGCAGCTGGGCCAGCAGGGGAGACGTCTCCGCTCGCGTCATGGTGAGAAAGAGGCCCTGCGCCTCCAAGCAGGCTGCCCAAGAAATCGTCAACTATCACTCAGTGTGCGTGTTGGGGTGGTCGTGTGATCTCGACGTGGTCGAGCGCTGGACGTAGGGCACGAATGCGGAGGTGCGGACAGGACTCCCTAGGTACGGTACGATGCGTCAAGGCGGCGAACGGCAGATGGTAAGCAGGAATGACGTCGACTTGGAGGTAACAGATCGCGAATGTGGAATAATCTATTTCAGAACATATTATAATGTAATATCACAAGAGGATCTGGAATAATGTTCTATCAGGATTCAGAGCTTGGGCCGGGTTGACGCTATCGCTGCCGCCGGTGCTACAATGTTTGCCGACACCTGACACTGAACACCGCTGGCTGCCAACTGGACGTTATTCAGTTAGGTAGGCGGTACTGTAAGTTACCATTCCAGTCTGGGGAACTGTCCAGACTGCTCAGTGTCTGGTAATCTTCACGTGACCATAGTCACGTGTCATGACTCCGAGTCTGCAAGTCACATGACAATGGTGTCATCAGTTGTGACTTGCATGTGACAATTTAAGTCACGTGGTAGCGGGGTGATGACATAATCGGGTCTGCGCACAATCAGACAGCATGATCCCTCACATGGTGACTAGTCAGTTATCATTAGAGACGTGACATTTCAGTCCTGTAGATGCCATCAAGGCTGTCAGCTAGATAAGATCCAGGTTGGGCGCTTAACTAAGTACTGTAACTTGCCAGCTCCGAGTAGGCTTGCGGCCCTGTGATAAGCCGATGGAAAATTGAGCCATTTTCCGATCCCACGTCCAGCCGCTAGTAAATCTTTTCGCGCCCAACCAGACTTGCTGTCAGGCTGAGGCGCGACCCAGACTCCAACGGCTGCGGTGCGGCCCTTGGGTCCTTTTCCCGCGTTGTGCCTGCAAACTCTTCTCCTCCATCGACTCCGTGAGGAAGCCATCCCACCTGCATTTTCCTCCCTGCTATCTTCTTTGTGCTCTCTTCTTCGCCTCCAGCGTGTTGTCCGCGGGAGCATCTTGAAGATGCGCCAGTCGATGTCCGTTCCTGGCCTGTGCGCGTGTCGTCTCCCTCGAGGACCTGTCTGCCGAGCACGTGGCCCAACTGCAGCGGCTCACTCGCGGCCATGATTGTGTCGTCGCCGTCGTCCGCCGGGGCATGCTCTCCCAGTCGCTTCTCCGGCCGCTCCCATCATGAGTCCTCTGCCCATCACCTCCCCTCCTCCGCCACGCCTCCCCCGCCCATCCCCGGAGGTGCTGGTGCTGCTGCTGCTGCCCACATCCACCGTACCCCGTCCCGGTCGCGACTCGCCCAGGGCGTCGAGGAGATCCGGACGGCCTTGAAGAGACATACCGTCAACGCTGCCTCCCAGTTCTCTCCCCAAAAGCCCGAAGCTGAGCCAGCTGAGCCCTCAGGGGATCATCCGCGTGGCTCCATGTCCGCTGGGCCCGGGTCCCTTGGGGGCGGAAATCGTCTGACGGAGATCAACACCACCACCACTTCCACCAACGCCAACGCCAACGATTCCTCCAAGGGTGCTGGCAAGGAGGCCGCGCCGCCAACATCGTCCGGGGACAGTGGTGCCAAACGCCAGTTGTCTGAGGTCCAGAATGTGCCTCCGCCAGACCCGACGCTGGCCACCATTGAACGTGCACGGTCCAAACGGGCACGACCACCCCAGCCTGCCGTGAAGCTGCTGCCTCGACGCTACGAGCTGGCCGATCCCAATGACCTTGTCGTTCTGATCTCAAGCATGTTGATGGAGCTCATCCAGTACAACGACAAGATCCCCCTGAATGAGGGCCGGCTGACTCGGTTCCATTCGCGGACGCCGCCGCGCATCTCGGTCCGTGACTACCTCCAGCGACTGACCACCCACGCGACCTTGTCGCCTCCGATCCTGCTGAGCATGGTATACTACATTGACCGACTGTGCGCGCTGTACCCAGCCTTTACCGTGTCCAGTCTCACCGTCCATCGATTTCTCATCGCGAGTGCTACGGTCGCCAGCAAAGGTCTGAGTGACAGCTTTTGGACCAACAAGACCTACGCTCGAGTGGGCGGGATCAGTGTTGCCGAACTGGCTCTGTTGGAGCTGGAGTTTCTGTGGCGAGTCGAGTGGAGGATCGTGCCGCAGCCAGAGGTGTTGGTCGACTACTATCTGAGTCTGGTGGAGCGGTGTGAAGGATATCAGCTTGAGCCGGAAGACACTGCAGCCCCGAACGGTGACGCCAGTGGTCCTGCGAATGCAGCTCCTGCGAGAACAGCTTAGGAGCCAAGATTGAGGAAGTGGAAAAGAGATTCTACAGACGGTGCTGGCATCGCTAGACGATGGCATTATTGGACTTCTCTATTCTCACTTCGCATGAGACTTAAGATTTATTATGTCACAACAAGACGACGTGATCTCACTCTTGCAGGGACTGAGCGGACTATTCCTTTTACATGTCGTACGGAGTACCTTCTTCTTCTGCTTCGTTTTCTTTTTCTTTCCCCGAACTATCGGCGATTCTAGGAGTGGGCTGGTGTTGGTGTTGGTGATGCAAAAATAAAAAGAAAGAGGGGTGGGCGGGCGCCTGCTTAATTGATTTGATTGATGCATTGATGTGACGCATCGATGTGATTAATGTAATTAACTGATATAATTATGTTCATATTTTTTTTCTCTTTCCAGATTCTTATGCCATGGTCTTAGTTCGCATAATGGAATTAATTCCGTTTGTACAGTACATTACATACCTAAAGTATACGTCAGCAGTAGTATCAATCGAGAAACAACGAAATAAGACCTCACCTTCCTGATGCCTGATGGGTCATCTGCATCTGCATGTCCGTCCGTCCGTCCTTGCGGGGAATGGATCTGCAAGTGCCAAGGAGTGAAGTCAAACTGTCAAGCATGCTGCATGATCAGATGATGATCATCCTGTCCTTGGGTGGGGATACTTCATCAGTTCGTAGGGCTTAGGGCTCAGGGCTTAGGGTTTCGCGGGGAAGCGCGGCAGAAAAATGCTATCTCATCTGGCATGCCGCATCCATACATACAATAATGAATGTGTTATCTGGTTTCAATCTTCAGGAGCTTGCAAATTTAACAATAATGGCCTGTTTGATTTAACGATTGGAAGCAGAGCTATATATATTTACTCTGGAAACTCCTCTATTGAGACAGAATGGGAGGATGATATCGAATAGAGGACATTAATGTTCTTATCTTTCCCGAACGCATGCCCCCGCGACCGCGTCCAATATTTGCTTCGATTGCTTTCTTCATTGACGGCACGGCACCATCATGATGGCGGGCTCCTTTTCTTTGGGAGATGTACAGCCCCTACAGGGAAGGATTGTCCCTGTGCGAACGGTTCAGGAGACGCGGCCAGCTGAGGAATTTGGTATGTTTCTTTCAGTCGAGACTATATATTATATATACGTGTGTTGAAATGCTGACGGTTATTTATTTCCAGCCGATGCATACGTCGCGGAGGTCAATCAGAAATCTGCGTCTCAGGTGATCAAGTACGTTCACGCTCAATCGATCGATCGAATCGAAAGCTAGCTAGCTTATCGAGTTGTCGGGTTTTTGCCTTTGCGCGAAGTAATCCGGATATAGTACAGACATTTGAAATCATCGTGCTAACTAACTGCGTACTGCAGAGCCCTTGATGCTGCGTTTCCCAGAGATCCCTCCCTCCCTCTCAACCATCTCCGTCGCTTCGCGAAAGCGGATATCCTTCCTGACCACCTCAAATCTGCAGCTGCAGCAGCACGAGAACAACGGTCCCAAGTCCAGCAGCAGACACTATTCGTCCTTATCTCACCTCCACTGCCTGACATCTCTGAAGTCCGACGCGTCCTTGCTCCGTTTGCGCCTGCGCCTGCGATCCCGCCTGTCGTGAAGAAAAACCATGGCGACGATGACGATCATGATAATCCCGAAAAAGATTCCCCTACACTATCCACCGCAGAAGCGATGAACATCCCCATCCTCACAACCAAAGTTCCCCTCCAACCACCCTTAAGCTCCGACCAGGCCGCGCGCTGGTCCCAAACCATGTGGCCGGTAACATACAACCCGGCCGCCCCACGAGGCATGATCGCGCCGCCGCCGCAGATCCTGCATCAGACGCAGGAATCGATCGGCTCCCGACGAGCGGGGTTCTATCTGAGTCTGGCGTACAAAGTTGCCGATGAGGCGAAACGGTCTGGTCGGGGCAGGGGGGTGGGCGCTGTGGTTGTTGATCCGAGGATTGAAATAGCAGACGACGATGACGACGACTGGGAGCGTGCCGTCGTGGCTGTCGCTGGCGATGCGCGGTACTGCGCCAAGGGAATTCCCCCGGAGGCACTGCAGCAGACGACTAGTATATCAGCACTAGCGAGCAGAAGCTACAATCCCGACCTCGAAGGCGGACCAGCCCTGCATGCTCTTATGCGCGCCGTCGCCATGATCGCCAGTCGCCGCCGAGCAGACGATTACGAGGACACACCAGCCTCACTATCTGGCAGCGGGCCTATCCACGACCCGGCATTGACGCCGCTGGAGGCGTATTTCCTGTACCCGGACGAACACGAACGAGAAGAACAACCTACCGGCAGCGAAGCTGCAGCTGAAGGGAAAGGGGGTAGTAGCAGTCGCATCCTCCCCCGTTCCCAAGGCGGCTACCTCTGCACAGACCTAGACATCTACCTCACGCACGAGCCGTGTCTGTCGTGCTCGATGGGGATGCTCCTCTCGCGCTTTCGGGCTGTCGTGTTTCCGCGTCGTGGGCGCTTGGTTACTGGGGGGTTTGCTTCGGAGGGTGTAGCCAACACCACCACCACCACCACCACCACCACCACCACCACCACTACAACCACTGCCAGTACTGTCACCAGCAGCAGTACTACTACTGTGGAAGAGAGAGTAAAAGACAGGGAAAGGAACTACTACGGCCTCCACTGGCGCAAGGAGCTGAACTGGCGAGCTCTGTGTTTCGAGTTCGTCGAAGAAGACGATGATGATGAAAGCGAAGAAGAAACGAAACAGGTGGAATATGAGTATGAAAGAGGCGATGCTGCCTTCCATGCGTGATACAATAGAATTATACGATTATGATATCGGTATCTACATAGATCGACTACTGCTAGATATCTGTGTAGTTTTATTTATTTATGTAATATAATATAATACCATAGATAAATAGATGGGTATGTCATCTCATTCATTCATGGTCATGATCATTGGATTGGATTGGATCGACCGGCAGACAGACAGACAGACGATAGAAACAACGCGCATAATAATGAAAATGCGTGGATGCATTCCATCCCATCCAGTCCAGTCCGTCCATTCCAGATCCAGAGCGCTAACTAGCTAGCTACCTAACTAGGTAGATAGATAGATAGATAGATAGGTACCTAGGTATGTACTGTACATACAAACATAACCTACCTGCCCACCGACTCAACAAAAGTTCAGAGCATAAAATACAGCCAACAGACTAATCGCCCCTCAACCCGTTGATGAATCAATGATGTCAATCAATTGAATTGAACTTGGGTTCTTCCTCACTCATCATTCCTCTCTTTCAAGGAGAGACGAGTATGAATGTGCCGACCAATCAATCGATGATGAACATTCAAAGAGGTCATGTCATGGGTCATGGTTCGATCGGCAGGTGGCACGCATAATTCCAAACTCTGCCGGGTAGGTTCAAGTTCAAAGAAAGAAGATAGGAAAGAAAAAGAAAAAGAAAACGACCCTCGCCTAACCCCTCACATCCCATTGGGAGAATCATGTAAGTGATGTTACAACAAAACCTCATGGCCCACCCAAAGAGAAGAAAAAAAAACATAGGTCATAAAGCATGCGCATGCCAATCATAAATCCTAAGACATATCATTACCACCAAAGCCCATTTTGGAAGTTCTAGAAAAGAGCAAGTCTTCCTATCTGTCCCGTATCGATGTCATAACACGTCAAGGAATACAAGGTCGAAAGGAATTGACCAATTGGTAACGTTTAACCTGCTCAGTGCGGCCCACGCAGCTCCCGAGCCCGACGAGAAAGCGGCGGGATCTTGCGCAGAATTGGATCATGCGGGTTGTTTTCAGCAATGCTCATGTAAAGGCTTTCGAGACGTTGGGTAAGAATATCCATGATTCTTGGTGCCACCTCACGGATGTCCGGGTCCTGCAGCAGCAGTCGTTAGCTAGAAGACATCTTGCAACGTGCGACGCAGCGAGCAACAGTCACTTACCCTTAGGTCGACGGTCTGGAGGACCACCTCAAGCCACGTAAGACGTTCTGCCACGTTTGTCTGCAGCGAAGTTGTGACAGCAACGCCAACCGACAACGCAACGATCGGCGACAGACCGGTCAAGTAGGCCGGATTCAAGCGAACGAAGAGGTTGTCGAACAGATCAGCCTGTTGCGACGATTGCAACCACTTAAACAACAATTAGTCGTGGACAAGAAATTCTCCAAGTCAACTCAACCAACCTTGACAGATGCCTCCTCATACCGGCCGTCATTCATAAACTGGGCGATTTCGGCCAACTCGGACTCCTCCGGGGTTCTCGGAGTGAAAGTTTGCGTAGAAACTCCCGCATGAGGAGCCTGCTGAGACAACCGTCGAGTCTCGGCTTCATTCTGCTGCTGAGACAGCTGAGACAGTAGCTGACGATTCAGTCTCAAGATTTCGTTCTGGAATCCCGTCTGCGTGGCTGCCATCGAAGCGACTTTATCAGACAAGCCCTTGACGAGACTTGTCAGCTGGTCGATCTTGACCGCGTCGCTGTGACGCTGGGCCTCGTATTGCTTCAGCTGCGCCTGCAGCTGGCGCTCCAGATCCAAACCAAGCTTCTCCGTCCCACGAAGGACCGCGTTTTTGATCGCAGGAGTGATCAAAGAGTGCATGGATTTGGAAAACTCTGCTTCCACGTACGACGCAAGCTTCCGACCGACGATGTCCGAAATCGTGTTCATGACTTCCGGCTGCTGAATTGCACGGGAAACAGAGTCTGGCAAAGCCTGACGCAATTCACGAGGAATGGCATGGCTGAGTTGTTTCGCCACCACTTCGTTCAGCTGCTTGTTCACGGCCGAGGAAGTCGTATTGACAATGGCCGGAACCACATCAGCTTCGATACTCTGCGATATGATGCGAGCGAGGTTCTTCTCAACATTGTCAGACAGCGTGCTCGAAACCAAGCGCAATACCTGGTCCTGTTTGGCAGCCGACGCTGCATCCCAAGCGCGACGCTCTTCGTCGAACCGTTTGTGAAGGCTGTCGAGCTCGCGACCGAGGTTCCTCACCACTTCGCCCGAGACACCCTTCTCGATTTGCTTGACCAGGTCGCCAGTGATACCAAGGTTAATCGCCTCGTTGGAAACGCCTGGTGGAACGTTCATCGCTGCAGCGGTAGGCGCCTGAGTTCCAGTTGCCAGCTCAGGTAAGATGGTCTCTTCGTCTTTGATTGCCTGTGCTGCCTGCGATGGAGAGGCAGTACGAAGTTCAGCGGCAGTTCCCGAGGCGGTCTGGGTGGTAGTAGTAGTGACTTTGCCGTTGACATCCTTCACTTTCGAGCTTTCCTTCTTTTTCTTCTTCCCCGCTTTGTCAGCACCAGTGGCGGCCACTTCGGCCTGCTCTTCACCGGCCTTTTTCGGTGGAACCTTCGTTGGAGACTCATTGCGTGAGGGACCGACACCAGCAAGTGAATCGACTCCAAGCTCGGTCGCTTTCTTGGACACATCTTTAGCAACGCCCTTCTGCGGAGTCACGATGGCATCGCCGTTGACCGACGGCTCATCGGCGACGTAACTGGGGAACGTTTGAAGGTCAGTGACCTCAATATAACCTTCCTCCAGTGCATTCACCGGCTTAATGATCTTATTGTCGGCAGTCCAGCCAAGATCCTCCTTTTTGATGTTGAGGCAAGTCACACCACGCGAGTGCATAACATAGAGCTCGAATAGCCCGATTTCTTCCTCCAAGCCGCGCTGCGCACCCACAGACTTGCTGATGGGAAGAATGTCTAAGCTTCTCAGCTGGCCTTTAGAGGCAAAGGAGATCTCTCGAATGCCGCTCAGACACGCGGTGGATTCTGGCTTCGGGAGGTGCCCGTCCTTGTCGTGAGCGCGCTTAATGAAGGACGCCTGGGACATGGGCTGCAAGTTATATCTGGGAGCAGACAGGTGGACAAAGTAGATCGAATTCCTCGTAGGATGTCCAACCACGATGATGCCCGATCCTGGATGATACGCGACGCTGCAGATGGCATCCGATTCATTCTCATGGGGGAAGTTCAGCTCTTGCACCGCCTTGCCCAGTCCAATGTCCCACAACTGTAGAGTATGGTTCTGCTTCAGACCGACCAGAACATAGCGAAGTGCAATCGACTTGACATACGGTCGCAACTTGTCAATAAAAAGAACCGACGTCGGCCATGACTTCTCACTAGGAGACCCGGTCACGAAGGTGTTCAAAGGCACCCGGACTTCGGACGGTGTGCCACCAGTCTCGATGGTAGGTGTCATCTCCCGTATATCCCAGAACCTGAGTCTGCCGGTCTTGTCAAGAGAAGCCACCACAGTGTCATCCTCGCTGAACGTAAAATCTTTGCCGGCTTTGCCTGTGGAGATCTTCAGCGCACGCTCCTTGAAGAACTTTTCAGTATCGACCGTCCGCTGAGATCCCGAGACGCCGTAGGTCGGACTCGCCGCAAAGTGCGGTGGCACGATGTAGATGTTCTTGCCGCGACCGATACCAAAGAACTCAGGATGACGAGAGCTTCGCTTGGCGCGCGTTTTCAGCTGGCCACCCGATGTGTTCTCGTCAGATGCCGGATACGGAGGGAAGATGAGAGACTCGCTCTCCACCGCGTCAATTTCAAACAGGTCCTGATCGCCTCGGACGATTGGAGCCCAGTACACGGTGCCACTGACGCCAATGGCCAGAACAGCCTGTTCCTTCGAAGCAGTCGCAGAAGTGTTGGCAGTAGTACACAGGGATACATTGAATATGCGGTCGCGAGTGGAACGGAAGACCTGCTTATCGCGCCCATCATCTTGACGGATGACTCTCAGACCTCCATTCTTGGCCAGAGCATAGACGATGTATTCCGAGGTAGCCGATGTCAGGCAGCGGTCGAGCTGATCGAACTCTTTCTTCAGCCGGGCCACATCCATGATGCCATCATCGCGAAGTGACGGCAGCTTGTCAGAATAAGGCTTGACGGTGATGGAGATAAACGGCTTCAGAGGGAAGTTGAGAACACGCACAACGCGTTCGTCTTCCTTCTCTGCGCTATCTTCAACGCTCTCCCAGCTGTCAGCAAGGCCTGCGTCTGCAGCTTCTTCAGCAGCCTCCTTGGCAGGCTCTGTGAACGGCTCCGGGACGATTTCATCCGGAACAGCCTCATTCTCCTTCTCCTTCTTGTCGAGCTCCCTTTTCACTTCAGCTGCCGTATCTTGAGCCTGATCCGCTAGTTTCTCCTGATCCACTTTCGGTCGGGCTACCTCTTCCTCGTTAGCTCTATTCAGAGCGTTCTCCACTTCTCGATCGAGCTGCCCAGCGATCTCGCCAAGAGCCTCCGAAACAGTCTCCTTCCTTCGCTCTGGCTGAGCCGGTCGTTTCACATTCTCGTCAGACGGAGGGGCAGGCGTCGCTTGCCTAGATACCTCCGATGTGGATACTGCTTCGGTCTTGGACTGAGGATTAGAGACGTGAGTGGTTTCCTTGGCTTTGACCGTCTCTACGGCGGGGCTGCCGCTGCGTGAGCGAGATTTGGGCTGCGGGGTCCTTTTACGTGGAGAAGCAGCTGCTAGTTGCTCAAAAGGATTGACGTAGGTGAATATAGTACCCTTGGGAGGCGACGGTTGGGGAGCTTCGAACTGAAGGGACTCTCGGTTCTCGCTGGAGCCAAAAACGTGCATCCGCGACTCCTTACCCTCCACTTCCTCAGACTCTGCGGCTTTGGCTGCAGCCTTTTCGACATCCGCAGGTTGTTGCTCGACGGGAGATTTGACAGGTGGGGGCGTAGATACGGGCTGCTGAGCCTCTGCCTGTGGCTGGGCAGGCTTGGGACGATTCAGCAGACGGAGGAGCATCTCCTGGGTGTCTGCTGCAGTCGCAGATCCCTCACCGATATTGTCGCGCGAAGCATGGACCGCAGTTGACGAAGGAACAGTTGTAGGACCGGGCGTAGAGCTCGGCGTTCCTCCTGCCGCCGGTTTTGGCATGAACGAGGCCATCAAGTCAGAGGCTGAGATAGTCCTCGAGTGCCTCTTCCGGCTCTCCTCGTCCCCAGTTTCCTGGGCCTGACGAGACTTGGACAGAGTATACCCCATCGCTGGAGCTGGCGGTTGCGGCGCTTGGGCGGCGGTTGACGTTGGAGTGGTTTGTTTGAATTTCAACAGGTTCAGAAGGTTGATGGTCTGATCTGCGTTCGGTTGGCGCTGGTCACCCCGGGGAGTTGGCACATTGGGGCTCAAGACGTCTGCGCTGTGATGCGGAGGGGTATTGCTTGGACCAGGGCTGTAGAGGGGTGAAGACACAGAGGGATTCTGGTAACCATGCTGCAGAGGCTGCGGCTGTGAACCGTTCTGGCCCTCATAGGGCATGGGCGGGCGCAAGCGCTGGGGGAATTGCGACGGCTGTGCATCCTGTGAAGGAGAGGGACGCGGCTTGATGCTCGCAAACAGAGCCTGGAGGTCGTTTGGGGTGGACATTTCTGTCGCTCGCCACAGTTGGGGCGCCCGTTAGCGATATCCAAGCTTCAGGTCCAATCCACAACAGCTCTCTTTCGAGAGCGAGCTTCCAAGAAGCTGTCTGCAGAAAGGAATCCGACTGTTGCGAAACAACAAGACAGAAAAAAGTGAAAGAGTGATGGACAAGCTGGTAAGCTTTTGCACGTAATGTGCTTGGACTAAAGGAGAGAAGGGAGAAAGAGGTGTGAGCGTGAGAGAGAGGAGAGAAATTGCAGCGCGTGAGGCGTTGTTGCAGTGGAAGTGACGGAAGAAAGTGTGGCTGGTTACACGGCTGTGGCTGCGGCTAATCTTAGCATTGAACCGCCTCATCCATATTAAGGCAATATTAATTCAACATTAGTTCTCTGGCCCCAGATATACAAATCTAGACAAAAGCCCTCTGGCCAGTTGATAGAAAACTATACTATCCTGGCTTTCTTCCAGCTCAGCACTTTTGGGCAGATCACTGGCGCCTTCGATCTCGATCTGTGGCGCCCGCACGTCATTGCACCGCACTGGCTGACCCGGCGTCAGCAAGCGATTCAGCAGTTCCAGACAGCAAGATCATTAACTAACTACTCGCCATGTTCTGTCTTCGGAGGTAAGGAATTTCTCTTCAGCTGGAGTCATTGCGAATTGTATGTCAACTTGATCAGCTGACTTGAACTTCATCCAGCTGGCTTCCTCTCCTCTTCATCCCGACCAACGCCTCCCCTCTCTTCATCCTGTCCTTCGTGACGTTGACATACATCCTCCATCGGCCGTGCATCTACTGCTCTGCATTGCTGCTGATCCTGTTCATCTCGTCGTGTCACTGGTCGGATCGATGTTTCTTTGATTTCCGCGGCGACTGGTTCTCGCCCCGTTTCACCTCGTCCCCGTTCACGTACACGGTGCCGGTCAATTCCTCTTCGCTGGTGGGAGCCGATCAGGCCGACCTGATGAAGAGTGCGAACGAGTCGCTGGCAAGATATCTTCTGGAGACGGTCAACACCACCACGACGGCCCTCGCCGGAGCGGCGGTCGAGGAGGCCAAGCGGAGACTCTTGAACAGCACCAGCAATGGCACGCTACTAACAACGACGGAATTCAGACAAGAGGAATGGACGGGGATCGGACTCGAATGGCTACGAAGCCTGCTGGGACGACGGGAATGGACACTACCGTGCATAGACGTCAAGGTGCGGTTGTAAAGGGAAGGATGATGACTTTCATATCTTATTGAAAAGAGGAGGAGGAATCAAAACAGAGTTATTTCTGTTCGTGCATGATCTATTTTATTTTTGTAATTCCATTGCAGCTGCACACTCGTGATTTCACCGTTTATCCGTTGGAATCATTACTGCCGGAAGTTTGGATGCGGTGCAGATGCAGATGCAATACAGAGAGAGTTGGCTGGTTGGTCGGTTCGTTCGATTGAATCTATAGTATAATCTGTCTGTCTTTGTTTCTTCCCTTCTCTTCCGACCATTAATTAATTAATTAATTAATCATCAGGTCTTTTTCTTCTTCTTGTTGTTATCTATCTATCTATCTATCTATCTATCTATCTATCTACCTGTATGTCTGTCAATCTTCACTTCATTGTTCATTCTTCATTTCATTTTATTTCGTTTCGTTCACATACTTGGATGGACGGGGGTTGTGTATATAGTATGTCCTTGGGTACCTATGGGAACTCGGATAAGATAGAGATTGAGATCAACTAACTGTAGGTAAGCGAACAAATCAAATTAAGTTAATGTACATAAAAGCTGCCAGCTGCTGCTAACAGATAAGTCATCTACGGTACTGTACGTACGCAGGTAAATCAAGGTATCAGATGAAAGGGTAAAAAATAACTTGATTAAATACAACTGTAAGATACTCGAGACATTATAATGCACATGCATGCAAAAACAAAGGGTTAAAGGAGAGCATACATGAAGGAAATCCGTCATCCATCAACGTTTGCAGATCGTTAAAGAAAGGATCATATCAACAAACGTAAGTCGAGTCGTCTTGTGGCCGCGCTTCTCGTATCGTCACATCTCATTGCGGTTTTTTTTCGTGCAGCCATCATGACAACCGCCACCAATCCATCCGAAAGCATATGTACGGAGGTATCATGGAAACAAACAAAGCCATCTCGCCAATAAATCACAGCAAATCTCCAGAGAGAACACACCGTCGAAATCGAATCGAAAACGCCAAATATGAATCCAAAATAGTAAAAAGCAGATGCCGATGCCGACCCGGGGACATAGCCCAGCTCTCGGTTTTCTTTCTGTCCAAGAGAGAAATAAATATACGATCAGTTGTATCCACCAACTGGCATCGGCCAGTCGTCTTCCGTGATGCTGCTCCAGAAGAGCCACACGGTAACAACAGACAGCAGAGTGAAGAAGGTTTCAAACAACGCCCCGTTGACTTTGCCATGGGTGGGATTGCAGATGTGGACACTGATCACAAAGTCGAAGATCTGTCCAACCGCGAAGAGAAAGGCCGCCGCAGTGAGGTAGACTACAGACACATACGTTAGGAACGCTCACAAAAATTTGGATGGATCACGTACTCATGGGTCTCCGCTCCCCCAGGATCCGGAGCACAAGGATTGACTCCAAGACATAGAAGAGGACGAGGCAGACCAGCGGGAAGAGAAGGTAGAGAACATAAAGACCGATGTTGCGGTTATTACCCGACAGACTCGAGGCGAAGTGGCCGGTCCAGCTGAAGGCGGTGTCTAGCGCAATATACCCCGTGCCGATGAAGAACACTGCCGACGAAAAGAGGAACAGCCCCAGCGAGACGGGAGTACCATCGTCGAGGAATTGGAAACCAACGAGGGCGTTCAAGAAGAGGATCCAGCACGTTGTCGTGATCGCGGCCACATGAACAGCGGTAAAGCCCTGCATCAAATAATCAGGAGACTGTTATCGAAAACCGATCATCAGGACGAACCTTGCGAACAACCGGATCAAGAGGAAAGCCGCCCACAGTGAAGATCTCGCATATTGAAATGATGATGTAACCGATTAAAAATAGTTGTATTTCTCTGGATGCGCAGTGTCAGTGCCATTCGCCTGGAGAAGGACCATGGTGATGATGATGATGGTTTCTGGCGCCTACCTTCGTCCCACTGCCGCGCGTTTCCTTTCGGATAGCAACAACAGGAAAATCGAGGTGATAATGGCGAAGAATGCGAGTATTATCGATCCTGCAGAATTCCCACACTCGTCAGTCAGGATTTCCCATCGCCTGCCCATAGCGCAATTGACGACGAACCTAGATTGCCTAGATGCTTTCCATTACCCAGGTCGATGCCGACCAGAGGACAACCGCCGAATGCCTGGTTGGGAGGCTGATTATCGGATACAAATAACTATCACGGCGACCAGTCAGCATCGTAGCAACTTGTGATTCCACGCGGCTCTCGAAGAAAAAAAAATCTGGGCGCAACGTACATTGCATATTGGCAGAGTCGTGTCTCGACAAAAGTTCTGTTGCGAACAGTCAGCGTCTCCCCTCGCGTTCGTAAGGCTTCCCACGCGACTCACATGAAAATTACCGAATTGAGTTGAACCCATGATGAAATGATTGTGAAAGAGCGATCGACGTATCTATGGATGCTGAAGTGATTCCACGGATCTCGTGAACGCAAATCGCGGTCCCAGCCCAACTTCGTCAACTCTGAAAAAGCGGCGAATGCGACCGACCAGCCGGCTAAGACGCTGACGGCCCGAAGCAGCGGGCGTTCAGGCGATGATGAGAATGCACCACGCGGGAAACGAACGACTTCTTCGGGGTGGATAGGGCTGTATCACTATCAACGAACGATCGTCGAGACAACTGGTGGATGGGGAGGAGTGGGAGGGAGAGGCTCAGCGTGGAAACCGTGGGAGTCAGCCGGCTGCACCATCCAACTTTAGTAGCAAAGCTGGAGATGTAAACCTAACCAAGAAACGCAACAGGGCCGGGGCGGGCTGAGTGGAGGCCAGCTGGGCCGGACGCGGAGAGAAAGTGTTTTCTGGCGTTGGGTGCTGCGAACCAGGGAAATGAGTCGGCGTGACTAGATCGCCAGGGGGGGCGATTCATGCCAAGTGGACCGGTGCGCAACGAGTGTCATGCAGTATCGATAAATGATTAGTTCGTCGGAGGATCCAGAGGGTAGTTACCGAGGAACAGGCGAACAGCAGTGCATCTGATACTTCATATCCAACGATCAATAATTAATAGTTTAATAGTTCTACGACTGCAATCTACAGGATAGTATACCACTCAGTAGAGCCGATGGGAAATACGGCCACGGCCACCTTCCGCATTCTCTTGCCTAGGTACCTTCCCGATAGGGACAGAACGTCAGTGCTCTGTAGCAGTGTCACTGTGTCAGTCTGTCAGAGGGCAGTGGGTTGGTGACGTCCTTCGGTGGGAAATAGAAATTAACGTCGATCGCTAATAATTAACGTCTTGCCACCAACCAGCAGCGTCAATTCGCTGCCAGGTAGCACGAATTACGAAGTCAAGCATAACTTAGCAGTCGGGGCTCCCGTTTGCTTCCGAGTTTCCCCTTTCATTTTCTTTTCACATCACATCAATTAAGACAGGCGAAGCGAGTCGTTTAAGCATTCATACTCCTAATATGACCTTTTCACTCGAGCTTCGTCATGTGACAATAAATAAATCACTAGATTGACCAGTGGGGTCCTGTTTCAAATTTTTGGCTTTGTCAGATAAAACGGAACCAGACTTTTTCCATTTTTTTGTTTTATTCACCGCACCTCAGCCTGTCTCACCGCACCGCCACGCTTGAAGTCGAGGATCCTTGCTGTGTCTGCCTGAAGTGATCCCGTGACTATAATGATGATCTGAATTATCCTCCGTACGGAGTACCGAGTAACACTCATGATCTCATCTCTATGTCAGCCTTGCTGATATCAGCAGCTGCATGGATTCTACTTATCGATAGATCATCGATCGACATCTCCCTTGCCTAGAATCCGTGCCGCTGCCTAACTACGGTTCTTGCCCACAGAACCATGGTTACACCCTATATATATAGAAACATAGAAAGCATCATATCCTAGAAATAAAATTATCAAAAGTATCAAGTATAGGACGGAGCACAGAGTACTCCGTACCATTTCTCTTTTCAGAAGTGGAAAAATCGTACTCCGAGTAAATGGATGCCAAGCATAGTAGCCTATATGGGAAAGCGGTAAAAGATGACAAATGCCCAACTTTTATAGGAGGCCAGCCAATCAGGGGGCAGATTGTCTTTTGGTAGATCAACTCTGCTTCTTCTTGTTCTTGAGGCAAATAGAAATGGCATCTGGTGAGCTGCATTTTCGCTTACAATTATACTATATCCATATCTATATCACCATATTATAAAAACTTCACCTTCCGTTTTGCACACTACCACATGGTTGTAAAAAACAAATTCATGAAATCTGCCCAACACCCATTATCAAGAGATTTATAAATTGGCAAAGGGATTGCATATTGGTAAGAAATTATATACTAACAAGGGATATGCCTCAGTAACAGAGACAAATATTACCAAGGGATATATGATGAAAATTATCGCATAGTAAGGAATGAATATTGGTAGGAAGCTCGCCTGGAAAGGAGATAGTAAATTATATTGTAGTAGGTATGTATGTATTTATATATGAAAGTCCCAGGCATAGAAAGATATTTTCTCTTTGAGCCAGTCCATCGCAGCAAGACCTGCAGGGCTTGTCTATATAGCTTCTGTGAACATGGCCCATACAAAATGGGTGCAAGGTTTGATGACAAGTCCTGTCTCTGAGGGACCAAGGTGAAGCCATCTGCTGAGTAGTCCTGATTACTGCCAATTATTCTTCAACACTTACTCTCTTTCTTAACAGCATTCCTTCCATGTCTCTATGATGGCTGGTTTCTTCCTATGTAATATTCCTTCCTGTCTTCCTAGACATGACTCACATCAGTCAAGCAAATGACCTCATCAGTTGCTGCCTGGATGACTCCTCATATGTTATCTCCTCAACTTATCCAATCTGATTCTCCAACTCAACCTAAATCGTACGTACCTCAATCGTACCTGTTCTCAAGTCGATTCAAGTTCATTAACTCTTTTGGAATATTAATTCCTTTTTGAATCGAAATTTCGAATCGGAATCCGACGAGACGCTCCAGTTGCATTGCATTTCAACAGAGTGGTGACACTGCAACAGGCAGCAGCAGCAGCAGCGGCAGTAGACCTCACTGTTCCCACGAGAGACACACGACATCCACCAGACGTCACACCAGCGACGCGCGTGATCGCGGTCCTCGGCATAGATGAGCCCGATGCTGCTTCAAAGGTAGCCAGCCCATCACAGGGGGACGGGTGGATGGTCTCAGATTTCTACCTGTGGCTGCATATTCTCGATCAGATGGGGATGCAGGAGTGGATTACTTCGATGCAACCAAGGTATCTGGTGGATAAATATGGTCGGGAAGACAAGGCCTCTGGCTTTGTCCACGGTGATCCTTTCGAAGAGCAGGCAGGGGTTCTGGATGAGAACGTTCTTCCTTCGGGGCCAAAGTGACCATTGGTCCTACTGGGCCAGCCCTTCGTTATTTCTTTCTCCAACGACTGGAGCATACCGTTTCTCTTGCTGCTGCCTCGGGGGATCCAGTCCTGATCATGATGTTTGCCCATGGCGATTACGATTCCCAAGGAGGTCTGCTGATTGGCGTGAATCCCTATCCGCCAGGTCAGATCAACATG
This sequence comes from Rasamsonia byssochlamydoides, assembly GCF_041956645.1. Lineage (NCBI taxonomy): Eukaryota > Fungi > Ascomycota > Eurotiomycetes > Eurotiales > Trichocomaceae > Rasamsonia > Rasamsonia byssochlamydoides. The sequence goes on along the minus strand of NW_027192406.1, from coordinate 201,221 downwards.
GATGATCTTCTGAAGCCTAACCATATTGCAAATACCACCAAGCCAACGTGACCATCTTTATGACCTCTTGCTTCTCGGGCCACTGGGTAGAAACGGTCAGGTCAGCAGAAAGTGACCCAGATTCTTTTACCTTCGTCTGGTCGAATTCCCAGCGTCACGCTGAAGGTCTTTTCTCAGCGGCGACGCTCACGGAACTGCTCCAGGAGTTGCGTCGTGTGTTGATCTCCTGACTGGAGCTGAATCGGCGGGCTAATCAATACGCCTTAGCCCTGAAGCTCTACAAGCTGCCGGCAATTGAGAGATGGAATCCCGCCCACGGCTATCGGACGGAGGTTTACGACTACGAGACCTTCAAATGCTTCTTTAAACTGGTGGTTGACTCCCGTCTCTTCCATCTCCCACCCGACAGCAAAAACCGCTACAGGCCTTACTATCGTAAGCCTGCGCAGTATCTGGCGGCCGCGATGGCCAGTTCCGGCCATAACGAGAAGGAGGTCATGTCGGCAATCGAAACACTCCAGAGGATAAGGAAGGAAAGAAAATTCATGGATCCCATCACTCTTACATATCTGAGTTCTCGTCGCTATTCCGAGTCCATTTCCAGCCTGTCGACCTTGTTGAAGGTTAGTTGGGGAAAGTCTAAGTCTTCTAGACGCCGTTCCAGTCCAAGCGTGTCGGATATTAGTGAGAAAGGATAAATATGTTTTGTGCAGTACTGAGAATCTCAGAAAGTACTCGATCGGACCATGAATGAATGTATCGGGGTGAAAGATTCCACCAGTATATATATTCCAGGATATTCTAAGGATTTGGTTCCAACGATTCCTCGAAATCTATACATCTGTAGAATCCCATATTCATGGGCGATGGTAGCTTGACTGATTCTAAGACCTATACTGAAGTTTATCAGAGTTTTCTCGGCATTCTTCTCCTTTTACAATCTCAGAAGATGAAAATGATGACCAACGTCACAGGGTTCTATGGCAGTCAGCATTACCCTTTCGGGCATTCTGTGCGTCAGATGGTTATCAGAAATGGAAGAGAGTAGGTAGCTCACATTTCAAGTCTTCCATACAATAATAATACAGGCCAAGTAAGTGTACATATGCAGCCCGAAGCAAGCGCAGTCAGCAAACTATCCCATAATAATAATATTAATGTCATGTTCATCGTCCATGAGCAGACTCGTCTATGTACATGCCACGTGGATTGTACAGGATAGCAACCTCCTGATGCCCTCCAGTCAGATCAAATCCTCCAACTCACCCAGGTCGGGGTCGGAGACTCATTGCGCTCTCCCAGCAGCTTGTCGGCCAGACCTTGCATTTCCTCGTCCCTCTTGGAGCCGTCTCCGTCCGTACCAATCTCCGCCGTCTCGAAATCAATGATCTTGACCCTAGCTTCAGACACGACAAAGTTGAACGGGTTGAGATCGTTGTGCAGGATGCCGGCGTCGTGTATCTCGCGGACTGCATTCTGGCAGGCTTGCAGATCTCCGATCTCAGCCGGACGCCCCCAGATATCCTCGATCAGGATACCCACGATGCGATCTGTGCGTTCTTCATAGGCATACCCCAACAGCCTCGGCGCCGCCCTGCAGCCTCGCGCCATCAGCAACGAGTACACCCGAATCTCCTTCTTCAGATCCTCCAGCTCGTGCTCGAACTTGGCGATCTTGAGGATCATCGTCGCGACGAACCCATCGTACGGGCGCACAAACGCCACGCGAGACACGCGATCCTTGATCTTCGTCACGGGCGTCAGAGTCAAGATGTCGAACAGCAACAGGCTATCCTGGCAGACGCCGCTAACGCTAAGTGATAGTGCGCGGACGTCCCCCACCGAATGGGGCGCAAACAGGTCGGGAAAAGTCTCGATCTGCCCGTTGTTGTCGTTGTCGGGGTTCCTTGATACGGTGAGCGTTGTCCAGTCGTTGTCGTTCCAGCGCGGAAGCTCGCGCAGTTTGGATAGGATTTCTTTGCTGTGGATCAGCGAGGAGAGGGGGAGGATGTCCTCGTCTAGGACTTTGACGTAGATGATTCGCTGTCCGCGCTGGATTCGGTAGAGGAATTTGTGGTCTAGCTTCTTCTGCTCTTCCTCTCCTTCTTCCTTGTTGTCAAGGTTGAGACTAACAGATAGGACTTTCTCGATGGCGCTCATTGTGCTGTCACGCGTGCACAAGTATGAAGCTAAAGATCAGTCAGGATCAGTCAGTATCGAGATTTCATTCAGACAGGCACATACAATGGTATTCGCGAGTTGTTTGCTCAGGCTCGATCTGACTAGACAGGTGCCGCTCAATTCCAACGTTCTGACGTCTGTTGCCCTCTAGATGGAGATTTATTCTCCAGATATATGAGTTGCTCTCATCGCATGTCTATCAGTGAAGCATATCTACTAGAAGGAACATTCACTGCAGACACTGGCCAGGTGACAGGTGGTCGTGCACTATGCCTTGTAGTGAATACTTACTAACAGTATTGATTAACTTGATATTTCTACAGGTACCACTTAGCAAGTACCATCCTTTGACCAGCTGACCTGGTTTTTTCACTTGGTTGCAAGACCAACTCTTACTGACACACTCAGTCTTTCAGATATGTGTAGGCATATTCACTGCAATATGCCACTCATGCTTGTATGCTGCCTGGACTTCTCTAGCAAACGTTCTCAATCTCAACCTCCTTGCCATCATGCTCCCCCAGATCCAGCTTCAACGTCCGTCCAAACAGCTCGAGCAGCATTTCAAAGCAGACCTTGGAGATCGCCGGGTCATATCGGCCCTTGCTGAGCTCGTCGCGGATGAAGGCATCTACAGAACCGGTCAGTCAAGTTCTTCACGCAGGGATTGTCTACTTACGCTGCGCCCAAGCCACCTCATAAAAGCTGAACAGCACGCCCTTCTCATGCAACGTCTTACGGATCAGATCGCGTCCTTCGGGAGGGACGTGGGTGTCATTCTTGCCAAAGATCTGGTCGAATCAGTTCCTGCTCAACCTGCAGGAAGGCTGTTATCATAAGCAAGGCTACTGGACTCACCATGATGAGTTCCCCCTTGATATCGCCCGCCCTCGCCAAGCTGTCGTCCTTCTTCCCCTCTCCAAGCGTCGCGCTGTGGATATCGGTCGCGAAATAGCACACCGCGGCCTTGACCCGCTGGTCAAACGCACAGCGGAACGCGAGATGCCCGCCGAGACACATCCCCGTGGCGCCGATTCGGCCGTTGCATGTCGGCAGCGAGAGGAGGTAATCGACTGTGAGAGTGGCGTCCTCGTCGTATGCCGCGAGTTTCTATCAGATCAAATCAGACCGGAGTCCACTGGTGAGTAAACGAGTGGTCTACCTTGGTCACTTTCCACAGATTGCCTTTGTCGGTGTCTTCAGCATCGTACTTGAGGGGCTCTGGGCCGGTAAATTCGTGGTAGCTGGAAGGAGCAGCGCAGATGTAGCCTTGGCCGGCGATCTGGCGCGCGAAGCGGGCGACGGGGCCGGTCACTAATCAAGTATCATAATCAGTGAGAATGCAAGTCAGAGAGATGAGTTGGATGGAATATCTTAGCAGAAGTATCCCAGAACCAGAAACGATCTGAACATGGACTGATTTTTGCAATCTACACATATCAAATGGTGACAATCGCACTACTGAAACAAAAAAGACAAGAAGACAAAACAAGACAAGACAAGAAACACGCACATCAATCAATCAATCAACCGCTAACAAGTAGTATAATGATGTTAGGTAAGTCCATACCTTGATAAATCTCACTAAAAACCACCACACCCGGAAATCTCGCATTCGGATATCCTGGCAGGGTAGGATGGAAGACGAATATCCCTGTTGCATGCCAATTATTAGCAGCCCATTATCAGTATATTTTTTCTTTTCTTTTCTTTTTTTTTTGTGAAAAAAAAAAAAGTGAGCCATGAATCCAATCCTATCCTCTCCTCTCCTTGACCAATGCAATGTATGTATGTAATCTAGATCGTTTTCGGTTCTCGATATCGATATCGATAACGGTAGGCCTTGCCCCGCCCCCACAGTGACAGACTAGGTATACAGTACAGTACAAGAGAACAGGATGAGTAAAAAAGAAAAAAAAATCAAATCCAAAGAAAGTAAGAAAATAAAGTGAGGTAGGCATCAACAAAAAAAAAACTCAATTGAACAAGTCAGGTCAAGTCAAGTCAAAGTTCGACCCAAAAATTTGATTTTGATTTAGATTTCTTGTCCACTTACGCATATTTCCACCCGCCGCGGTCGGGACATCGTGGTAGGATTCTTTGATGAGCATGTTGATTGCTGATTGCGGTCGTATCTTGTTCGTTTCGGAATGGAAGGATTGAGGTTCTTTCTTTATTGTCTCGATGTAGTTCGATCGATCGATCGATCGATGGATCGATTGGGGATGCCGAGAGTAAAGCTTTTAATAATAGGTACTCTGCACGGAGTACTCCGTACGGTAGTTTAATTTAATTTGACGATGGCGCTAACCACGGTCCATCGACTGCATTCAGTCCGATGGAAATCATCATGGAATGCTTGAACATTTCCACGATTTGGGTAATAATTTATTAAAATATCTCCACCGCCCCGCCTCTTTATGGAAGTAAGCAAGTATAGTAACTCACCGTAACTACTGCAGTGCCTAAGGTTGCTTAGGTTAGATTATGTAGCTAATAATTATATGACCTACCTAGGTAGGTAGGTACTCTGCACTGAATAATTAAGAGCCAGACTCACGCATCCATTAGGGAATAAAATTCTCAATCAACTAAACCAAGTGCCTGTCGTAGTAAGTAATTAATATATCTAGGGAATGAGAGCTGAAAAAAAAATACTATGAAACGAGAGCAATATAATATACAGACAAACAAACTCGATTGATGTTCACGGACAGTCAGTTAGTCAGTCAGTCATCAGATGTAGATATGGTAGACACGAGTCTTTACAAGATCAACAAAGGAAAAAAATTCCAAATGAAATAAATTTATGGACTCTGTTCCGTTCCGTTCTATTCTGATCTCATCTAATCTATTCTCGAATGACCAATATTATGACCTATTTTATTATTATTTTTTATTGCATTTAGATCTGGGGATTCGCACTACTTTGATGGATGTCAATTAATAATAATCTTCTTCTTCTCATTATAAGTTTGAATTATAGATATATTAATCAATTAATCAAAATTTATTTTTCCTTGTTTTTTTTTTTCCTTTCTTTTCCTCGACCCAAATTTACTGTATTTATGGATGTGTTCCTTCCTGTATTGGCATGGATACCGTATTAATAGTATAATAGTTAATATAGTTCATTCAATGATTCAAGTTCGCCTGGCCAGGAAGATAAGCAAGTGACTTCTGAATCTAAATCACATAATTACCTGCTAATCTGCTGATACCGTCTAAACAACCACAAAATGGCACTCCCTCGGACGACAATCCACCCCATTGATCGGAACCATATCCTGCGGACACGCCGACATAACGAGCACCAGATCCATCTCCGCCCGGAACGTCACATACTGCCCCTTTTCGCATGTGGATGGGTTCCACGAGATGGGGTAGCAACTACCCTTACCAGACTGATTATTGTTAATTGGGATGTCCATGAAACAATTCAACGGATCAGGCGTGAAGCTCAAGTTCGAGGTCAAGCCGATCTCCTTCAGCGCCGCGTGGAAATTATCAGCGCAGTTGTCGTGATATGACTCCGTACACCCCAGCTGCTGGTACCGGTATATATCGCAGGCAGCGATGAGCGTGTCGTGCGTTTTTTCCGAGGTTGTGTCTTCGACAAGAGTGAGGATCGGCCGGCGATGGTTTGTCACCAGCGTATCGTTCACAGCTGGCATGATCTTATCAAGATGAGCGCGGGCGTGTGACATGGACATGTATTCAGCAGTAGTAGTATCAGCAGTATTATTGTTGTTATTTTCTACTGCCACCGCCCATGTATCGACCACCTGCCCGCCATGCGTGTTGATGATCCGCGCGTATTGCCCCTTGCGGAGGAGAGTGGCTTTTCCCTTCTGTGCTGGGATGAGCTGGAGGGTGGCAGAGCGGAAGTTGCTTTCGTTGGGGAGCGAAGTCATCTCGTTCGTATATTGGCAGTATATGTATGCAACTAGACGGGATGATGTCTGAGACCACTAACAACACGGAGATCGTATGCAAGCCTCGTCAATTCTTATCCAGAGCGATCTCTGTTATTCTTCCAGATTTCTCGGAAATATGTAAATGCAAATCAGCGTCAGTTTGAATCTTTCTTAATGGATCGATATGGAGATAGATAAGACAGTCCTTATCAATGTCCATCAGTGCACCACCACCAATCAGATCGACCGATGTCATCGACTGACTGACTGACTGACTGACTCCCCAGCAGTTTAGTTTTGTTTTGTTTCGCCAGTCAGGCGTGGTCATAAATACCGTAGGTATGCACTGTGAAAAATGAATTTATTCGATTCGCAGTTCCTCGGACTGAGAGTACAATACACCTACCCTACGGAATAATAGTACTGTACACAACTCACTCTATTGTATCAGGTACTTTGCTTTTAGAATTTCTGACCCTGTCGATATTTATTCCGGGTAATAATTCGGTGTAGATATAAGTTAGGTTAGGTCGTTTTAGTTAATCTTGAATCCTCTCCTCTCCCTCTCTCCGCCATTTGCCAATTTATTTCATTTTCTCTCTCTCTTCTGTTTGAACATGTCATGTATGTACTGTATATACAATATGTGTACAGTTAGTCAATCAGGATGAGCAAGTTGCAAGTCATCGCATTGTATGGTATTCTTGTACTGTATTATCCTGTCCCATTTACCCCCTATTTCCAGATCTATTCTTACATGTCTCAATCACACGAGCAGAACAAGAAATCTTATCAAAATTCGACTCCTGCTGAACAGGAGGAGGAGCAAGAGGAGGAGGAAGAGGCGAGAGAGGAGAAATAGGAGAAAGAGGAGAAAGAGGAGAAAATGGAGGAGGAGGAGGAGGAGAAGATGGAGATGAAGGAGAAGAATAACAAGAAGAAGGAGGATGAGGAGGAGGGTGAGGAGGTGGTTGGAGGGAAGGGGTAAAAGACAATGTCCTCAGGGCTGGATGTGTGGTGTGGTCTGCGCGGGTGTAGACTGGAGGAGGAGATTTCTGTGTCTTTCCGAGGATGCTGGTACCGGAGACTTTCTGCTGCTGCTGCTGCTGCTTATTATTACTTTTGGTTTCGTTGCTATAGGGCCTGTTTGGTGGTTGTTGCGGCTTCTCTTGAAAATTAAAGTCGGTGGGCAGTTCGACCCATTTCTTGATTGGTGCTAGAAGACAATCATTGTTAGTTTCGATGAAATCGACTGTAGAGAAAGTTACTTACACTCCATCTCATAGATCGGGGGACTGCCCACTTGACTCGACTGTATTGGAGAGATATCGGACACCGCAGTCGTTGGCGACGGATTGTTTGCCTCGGGTTCTTCCTCGCTAACAGGGCTAGTTGGAGATATTGCCATCACGGGAGATTCCAAATTGGCATCTGTTCGTTGTACGGATGGATTTATTGTGTCGTCAGGCTCGGGATGCTGGCGTCGTCTGAACCAACCAGCTGCGGTAATTGCGATAATTGCCAGGCCTGCAACACTCCCTATCACTGCAAACGGCCACACTGGACTGTCCCCAGTTTTGTCTGGTGGTCTTACAACGGTACTATTATTTGACGGCCTGCTTGGCAGAGCATACGGATAATATGTTGCTATCGGCTTGGTATACATCGAAGAGAAAATGCCCGCTAGAGCCTCGTCATTCCACATGACTGGCGATGTCTTGGTCGCACTGCCGTTGGCACTAACATGGTCAGATCAGTCGTCAGTGAAAAGGAAAGAGATACCTACTCTCCTCCAATCTTGGCCGTAACTACAGCCGGAACCTGGTACTCACTCCAGACATCAGGGCTGTACGAGTCCTGGAACTGGAGCGTGTTGAGATTGAACACTTGGATGATTCCACCATCCAGACAGATCGTCGGGTCTGACTTGAAGATGCCGCCGAGAACGAACATCTGGTCTGGGTACACCTTCACGCATCGGTGGCCGCTGCGGCCGTGAGAGTATTTCCCGGAATATGCTTTGACCCACGTAAACGATGGCACGGATAGGATGTATACGTCGTCAGATGGTGCCATCTCCGCGTCGATCCCGTCATAACCTCCGTAGATGTAGATGTTGAAGGAGCTGCCATCGGATGCGGCGGCTACCACCGAGCAGAAAAGGGTCAACTGGGGAGGAATGTCTCCGGTTGTGTTTTGCAAGTACCTGGAACTGATGAGACGTGACAAAACCACCTTGTGGAAATCTCTCCTCACCAAGCCTGGGTGGAAACATCGTAGACTGGAAGTATTTCCATGAACGTCGGACTGGTTTGGGTCTGTGGTGGTCAGAAGGACTATCTATGAAGGAGGAGGAGGAAGGGAGACAACATACGCTGGCTTGAGCCTCCGCCGCCGTCAGGTTTCGCGACGCCGTCAGGACCTCCGGGTTGATCACTCCTCCGATTGCAATCAAGACTCCGGATTCACTGACCGGGATCCAGACGAGTTCAGCATTCGCTCGACCAGGTACATCGGCAGGAAGCGTCGTATTCTGCCACGACTCCTTCCGCATACTAGTCATGTTGACCATAATCAAGGTGTCTGCAATCGTGTTTGCCGACTGGTCACCATCTTCAATGCTTCCCCAATCTGCTCCACGCATTCCACTGAAGTAGAAACCGAGATTCTCACTAGGAGCAGAGACGCCGGCACCGTTTGTTACATAGCGAGTGATACCGGCGGGAAGACTTTTCTGGACGAACCCGGGCTGCCAGGAAGGTGGTGGTAATCCCCATTCGTACTCCTCATATCCCAGGACCACATCGGCTGGTGGGGGATCTTGACTATCTGTCAAAAGTGAAAGTCCTCTGATTCTGTCAGTAGTGCTCATGCTGTAGCTGCTAGGAAATCAGACCCATAGAGAATAAACTCGTCATCATTGGCAAACATCACTCCATCGTTGTAATTGGGGGCAATATTACTGTTCAATAAGCCATCGTTCTTGGACATGGCATTGAACAAGCCGGTGAGATTGGTTTGTTTATCGAACGGCACACTCAGACTGAGATTGTACATTATTCCGCCGGGATCGCCTGATTCAGCCGTCAGTGAGTCGCCTCTGAAGGGAATGATATACATGCCGTCGCTTTGCGGAGACGCGTACTCTCCATCAGACAGGCCACTGATATGTCAGCTACATAAGATACAATCCCACGCGAAGGTATTACATTTGCCACCAGATCGTCCCACCGTCGAGATAGATTGTGTCGCGGATAATATTTGCTACGAGAATTGATCAGTAGAAATTCCATACGCTCGTCTTTTGACTCACCTCGAAGTTGTTCCCAATTACAGATAGAGACGTTGACCTCCGTTTGCCAATCAATTGCACGTGCAGGCGTTGAATTGAAAAGCGTGACGACGCTGAATAGAAGCCAAAACGGAGTCGAGAAGCAAGATTGCACATTTCCACCGAGCCTAGGTCTGGATGCTGATGCCATTGTCGATGTGATGATTAGGGATGACAGCGTTCAGACACATCTGTCTGTCATTTCATATGTTGCTTGACGTGGACTCTGAATTGGGACAATTGACGATGGAACTGCAATTGTACACGAGAAGCTAGATTCATCGCTCCTAAGCTGAACGCAGCTCCCTGGAAAGATTACGTATTGCTCTCTCGAGGCCATCCCATCATTTCAATAAGCACAGCAATTGGAAGAGGGTTCTGCCCGCATAAAATTCTGCGATAGTGTTCTTTGAGGGCTTGCTGTTTGCAGGAAGACGTCTAGACCTTGGATAGGCAGTATGTCTGACAACCGAATGAACGGATCTTGCTTAGTGAATATCAACATGAGCAATGGCTGCATGAGAAAAAAGATTGAATTTCAAGTAAGTTCTTAAATTCGGGACAGGATCAACAAACCGAAGCCGGCGATGTCTCAGTCATCTAGCAAACAAAGAAAGGAGCGTCGGGTCACGGCCAGCATACCACCCAGCCATGGGCAAACAACATCACACCATGGATCTTTCTGAGATAGTTCGATCTTTGAATTCTTGCCACTGTATGCCGTCTCGAGTTTCGGTTGCCAGGTTGCGAATCGCTGTCCGTGTGTTCCACCTAGCGCTTTTCTTTGTTCCTCCATAAGATGGGCAAATGCTCTCAGGAGAATTCCCCGCATTTTTACGTTGTTTCCTAGTCCACCGACTTCTGTCGTTTCAGGTTAATACATATTTGAAACTATCACGTTAAGTTCCCTGTCTTATATGAAAATTTATGATGGCAAGACTGGAACTTTATCTCTCAGATATCGACGATTGCTCCTGGCAAGACGTCTCCAGCACAGCTAAGACAATCCCTTGCATTCATCTGAGGTCAGTTAAGATGAAGCTCTTTGTCCTAGATTCTAATACCCTGAATGCCGTTTCTGTGTGTAGCGCATTTCAATTGGCTTGTTGATGTCCTTCCATCTATTACTCTGCCTGTCATAAGACAAATAGACGAATTTCATCTATATTCCATCCTTGTTTCTGTATATTTGCTTCTATCGCGGTGTTATCCAAGTGCCATTGGATATACAAGTACATACGCCCATCATGAGATTTAATCGAATATACTTCGCGGCCACAAGCCTGCTGGCCCCGTCAACATGGGCCTTGGAAAATTGGAATGAAAGCCCCAAATGTCCTGGTGCCAGCGTATCAGTCGTCTACACCACCCAAACCGTGATCCAAACAATCACATCGACCCATATCGTGAGCAATTTTCAACCAAAATATTGAATTGATCTAGAATGCTGACGTGTAGCAGATAGAACTTACTTCGTCTTCCCCGTCATCGACTACTTCGACTGCTGAGGGTGCCTCAATTGTATCAAGAACGCCAGCTGAGAGTCTGCCATCTCCGCCAAAAACGATCACAGCAACCCTTGTCGAAGCCTCCGAATTCAAACTTTGGGTGGAAACCTCTGCTACACCGTCTGCCTCGTCATTCTATTCCAGCTGGACCAATTCAGACAATTCTACCATCACAGAAACCATCATCAAGACGGACACCGTAGACTGCTCGACTTCTACTTATTCAACCGCATTATCCACTATTAGTTCCATGTGGGGGATGACATACACCACCACGTATGATACGACAATCACTGCATATATACCTACCACCGTGCGAGACACCGTTTCAACGACAGTCACATCTTATATCGAAATAGAGACAACAGACACAGACACGATTACAGAGACGGTAACGGACACGGTTCGAACGACCCTCGTGACGAGTCTTCCGGGGAGAACAGACATTCTTACGGAACAAATTACGCATTCTGTGGTGGTTTCTATGACGGAGACTACTGTCGAAAGGGACACCGCTACAGTTACTGAGACCGTTCCTGCAAATACGACTACGATTGTCGATCTTGTTACTGTTTTTGACACAGTTACTCTTTCGGAGGCACCAGCCACAATTACAATTTCTGAGAAAGCTAATACGGTCACTGCTTCTGTGGTATCAACTGCTACAGTTGTACTTCCTGGAAGCACTGCTACAGTATCTGTTTCTATAACATTAACAGAACTAGAGAATTCTACAGTCTCTGATGTTGTTACCGTCTCTGGGGGAACAGCTACAGCCGCTACAAGCATCTCGTTTTTGCCTGGCAGTACTGTTACGGCAGAAACCACCATACTCGAAGAGACCATCATTTCCGCATCGACAACTACAGCTACAGATCCTCCGCAGACAGTTACTCTCCCAGGCTCAATTACGACAGTTGCCTCCAGCCTACCCGGTTCGACGTTCATATCCATCATAAGGCAAGCCGGGTCACCTACAATTACTGAAAATAGGGCATCAACAATAATCATCGATTCTAAAAGCGCAATTGCGACTGAAATGACAAAAAGTGAATGACAACCCTTGTTTCAACTCGTTGCAAAGCATAGCTAACCAACCTCACAGCTGAAGTGGCCACCACCACTGTTTCCGGCCTAACACTATGCCCCAGCCGCACTGTCAACCCGACATACACGCCTGCAGCTTCTCTTCCGAGGAACTACACCTGGGGATGCGCACCAGGCACACTCTGTCGTCCACCGAAACCAGCAGGCTGCAACTTCGAGGCCGGGCCACCGGCAGACACCTACTACTGCAGTCCAGACGAGTGCGTCCCCAGTCCGCAGCTGCTGCCGCCTCAGTTCTGGGGCGAACCCATCGCGTCCGATCAAATCGGCAAATTCAACGTCTCGCCGGGGTACTTCAACCTCGATCCGGAGGCGTTTGGGCTCGGCTATGACGTGTTCGCGTTTCCGCTGGGGAGAAACCTTGCGAAACGTCATATTCTTTTCGATCGATTCCATCGATTCTTGTCGTTCTGGCCGAGACAGCAAACCGGTCTGTCTCGGATCCCTGGCGTGTGCTATGACGAGTGCAACGACTGCATGCTCGAGGTCCAATCGTCGGGCAAGACGCCTGGGCTGTGCCAGAATGGGTCTGCGTTCAATACGTTTCTGTCTGATTGCCACGACTGTATCCAGGCGCATACCAGAGGCAGCGGGGGCAGTGGGACGATCAGTGATCATATCCCTGACTTCCAGCAGTTCCTTTCATACTGTGAGACGGAGGACGATGAGCCTGGGCCTTCGCCATCACAGGCGGAGTCCTCGTCCAGCAGCACTGCTACTGTTGCCCAGAGCACACCGTCTTCTCCGACGGGAGCCATTGCAGATGATCCATCTGACGGGAAAGATGGACTATCCACGAGTACATCTCCCCAAAGCACGACGTCCACGTCACCAGCAACCGGTCCAACAGACCTAGCTCCTCTAGACCCGACATCCTCTCCCTCCCCCTCATCCTCATCATTACACCAAACTCAAAACACAACCAGCAACGGCAGTCGAAGCACAAAGACTCCTCCTCCGGTATCACGCACATATCTATATCTGTTCAGTATCTGGATGTTCCTGTACATGTGCCAGTGAGTAGTACATGTATGTATGTACATTACAGTACGTGTATTATTATTGTCCTTAAGAGTCTGCGCTGGACATTTGACATCCCCGAATCCCTCGTACCCTACCCTACCCCCGTCATGTTTGTCATCTTAGCTAGTCCATAGACGTCTATCTAGGTAATTAATAATAACGATGCGAATAATTATGTAATATATATTGCGTTTATTTGGCCATCATTACATATCTTTCTGTCTGTCGAGTACATACATAGGCGTATCTACCTAAGTTTGGGTACTGTATGTATGTAATGTACGTATGTGCCAGCGCCTGGGAGTGAGTGAGTCCTAGGGTGGTAGTGATCTTACCAATGAAGAAAGCAAGCACGTATCCAAAAAAAAAGCAAAGGAGATGGAAGCTGATCGGCTAT